>NC_071099.1:28485596-28495596 GCF_027358695.1 Spea bombifrons | reverse complement strand
AGGAAACATCAGACGCAGTAAAAGAGGTCCTGTAGGTTTTGTATAGACCGTTTGTCCTGCTTTTTAGCGTTCCAAATGCAAAATTGCTAAAATGCTTTGGTTAGTATATAAAATAAGTGGGCTAATGAGGCAGAAATCTCTGTGTTTATTGGTCCACTTAATGATGGGCACCAAGTAAATCATGTTTTTGCCTTGAGTTTGACAAGCCCAATAGAAAAAGGCATATGGGAGAATGTAAATGTAAAGCTTTGAAGTTATGGAATGTGTGGGATTTATGTAAAGTATCAAATTCAGCGCTTAGAATGAATGCAAGCCTTTGATGACACGGGTTTAGTGGCATCCCTTGACGAAAAGGGTTAACGATCAGTAATTATCTTTTAAAACCAATTAGGAAGGCCAAAAGTATTAAAAAAAAGGAATCGGTAGTGGTTTTCAGTAATTTTAGATGCAATTAAAATAATTATTGGATTTCTCATATTAAGGATTTATCATGGGCCTAGTACACAAAAAATCTAATCCCATTAAGTCATAAAATCCTGCAGCTTTGAATATAAATCACAGCGTCTTCGAGACAGCATTGGTTAAACAGTATTATCACGGTGAACAGAACAACTCACTTTCCTCTATAAAACACATTACGGTGCGGCACCTGGGGCCAGTGAATTTATTGCCCAATTCTACGATGGGAAATAAAGAGAGAACACAATTAAAGGGACAGTCGGCCCACCAGCAACAACTGTACTTTCAACTATTTTAATATGCAGTCTTTGGCCTGTGTTGAAAAGACAAATCTAAAAGTCACGTACCTTTAGCAGAAGCTGCAGCTCCAGGGCTGCAGAACAAAAGGCCATTTTTGTGAAACGGATTGGTTGATAAATGAAACCAATCAGTGGAAGGGAAGCACTACCATTAGACCCCCTCAACGGCTGGCAAACACATCTCCTACAAGCCAAGTATCGGGGGGGGGGTCAGGAAAAGACTCGCCTGTTAACCTTGAATACCAAATAGTAAAGAGAGCTTCGCGAAGGTCACAGCTTTGTGAATACCCGCACCCGCATGACGGCTTATATATCATACTGCGGGAACGATTTACACTCAATGAATCGTCCTTTTCAAATCTACCCATCATGTAGATATATAGTGTAAGCATCTAATTTATACATGTTGCTGACCACACTTGTTCTAAACAATCAATGGTTTAATAAAACTTATACATTCCGCTAATGCAGAGACATCTTTTTTATAGATGCTTTGTTTTTAATGTTGTTATTTATAAGTGTATTTCGGACCCAAATCCCTCTGCCCCCCCTTTTTGTTCCCCTGATGCCCCTCTTTTCTATAAGCTCAGAATGTTTGCTGTGTATGAGGGCATCACGGGGTTCTACAGCCCGAAAAGTCACAATAACTTGTTTATATACAGCATGGAATGCATTTATAAATTAAACTGTGTATATAAAATACATCGTTAGGTAAAAATCGGGAGGTATTAAGTTGACTGACGTATACGTTCAGTATATTGTGGAAGACAATTTGAAAATGTATTTAAGAGATTTAAAGAAGGTGGTAGATACATGGAACGACCCTCTGCTGGGTCAGCGGAGTCTGATAGACTTATTGATTGATCTCTTTTGGAAGGGCTTGAGATAACCTGTATACACATATATATGGAAGGAAGCTTTGACCCGTGGGCTTACGATCTAACTTCCCCTTATCTTTCTATCTTGCAGCGGCTATGATCTTGACTTTGATTACTATCGAGATGACTTCTACGAGAGGTGAGTGAAGCCATGCAGATGCACTCCGACCTATTTTTATTCTCCATCTCAGTGTGAATTGCATTGTAACCGCAGGGGGCTGGGGGGAGAAATCAGAGGCTCACGGAAATAGAATCACATCTACGCGTTGTCAAGCAGCCCAGCGGGAGGGCCGCCATGTGGATTAATGCAATCGCTCATTCCAACAAGCTCCGCAAGAAGGATACACATAGAAAATTGTTAACATAGATTGGATAAACACATATTGTATGTTATGTAACACAACGCATACAAAAAAACAATTACAAGGTGCAAAAATGTATATATATAATATATGTATAATATAATAACCCTTTGAGAACCGCACAGAAGTGTTGCCTGTTTCTATCACCTTCTAAAGGGTTAATTGCCAGTATTATTTCTGGCCCGAAGCAGTAAAAATAGTCAGATTTTCCCTATATTAGACATCTGAAAAAATTATTTAACGCAGGCGTAAAAATGTCTATTATCTGGAGTATTTAATGTTCCTTTAAGTCACATTTTCCGGCTTTTACATTCGCCGAGTATGGCTAGGGCATGTGTGTAAATTGGCTCGGTGGAGGTTGCGTGGGGTTGCTGCTGGCATGGAGGAAGTTGTAACCCACTTCCTGTGTGTGTCTAGATAGCAGTTCCACCCCCCCCCCCGATTGGGACACCTGTGTTTGAGGGACCTCCCACACGCATCCCATAAACGGGGCTCCGAGTCCCCGAAGCCAGAAAGTATCCATGTACGCGGCTGACCCTGCCACTGACCTACCCCAAAAGTGTTAGGGAGCACCTTACTGGAGTAGCCACCCCGCAATGCGTCAGGAGGTAGCCATGTTTGATTCCCTATTAAATGCTGTAGAGCCCTATCGCATGAGGAATTTGATCTTTTAACTGCTGCATTGTGTATGCTGTAATTACATTAACTTTCTAAACTGTAGTCTTCCAGTGTTTCTAAAAACTACAGACTGTCATTTCCTTTAAAATGGTGAACGAAGGTTGGAACTGGCCAGCTGGTCTACACTGGCTTTCATGGCCATCCGTAAATAACTGAGGGTATGATGACGTTAACCCTTTCCGCTGTAAGACGGCGGCAATGTTAACGCCGTATGCATTTGCTGATAACAGTCTGAAAACAGTTTACCCGCAGCAAAACATCATGCGGAATGATATAGAGCCACAGCTCCCCCTACTGGCATCTTATAAACAAAGCAGGTCCCATTCATGCTAATGAGAAGATATAATTAGTGAATGACAGAACACAGCACTCAAGACAGAAAATCATTTCACACCTATATGAATAGCTTGCTAGAAACTCGATAGTTTAATAATAGATCCCTGATTTCCTAAGGATGACATCACAGTGACAAAAAAAGGTTAACCTACTTTAACCTAGGTTTTTGGGGATGGATTTGCTAACCTTAAAGTGAGACTTAAGGTCCAGGGACATCTTAGGAACAGGAAGCTTGGAGAACGTGCAATCTCTACCGGCATCTGCATTCTTTTATGTCTGAAAGTTGTATGACATCACAAGTATAAATGACATCATGGTATATTGGAAACCTTAGTACAAGAACTCAACAAAAATTAATTAAGCTTGGCAACGATCTGCATTTTACAAACAAAATATAAAAATGAATTGTTGTGTAAGGGATTGTTTTTTCAGGCAATTCTGTCTCTTTTCAGGCTATTTGAGTATCGAGGCAGGGTGTCTCCTGCTCCTCGGGCAGCCCCGGCTAAGCGCCCACGTGTGACGGTCCCACTGGTACGACGGGTAAAATCGGCACTGCCGGTCAAACTGCTGGCCAGGTCGGCGGCAATTACAGGGAACGCAGCCAGACTAAAACGTGAGTGATCGCCCAGCCAGCAGTACTTTCATAAATCATTAATTTCATTAATTCACCCATCCTTGACCTTTTTGGACCCATCTAGTCCTTCCTGATGTAAAGACTCAGACCTCAATCGGTTGTGGGTCTTAGATGCAGGAGCCATATGCCTGTCCCATTTATCAGCCTCTACCACTTCTGATCATACCTGGGAACTTCTGGGCTCTGGCTACCTTGCCAGGACGCAGCCAGGACTGCCCACTGACGTCAGCGGGCGGTCCCGTGACGTCGGTGGGAGTCCCCACTGACACCAGTGGGAGGTCCCCCATTTAAAGGGAAAATGGGCGGGGAGCAGGGCGTGTCAAGACCCCGCTCCCACAACCCGGAGAACCAGAGAAGTGGTGCTTCACCTGGCAATCTCCGGGGAAACCCAGAGAATTCCCAGGTATACTTCTGATGGAGGGTCTGTTCCACTTACCTGCCACCCTCTAATAAAGTAAAACTTCCTTATGTTCTATCCAGCCTCCAGTACTTATCTATATGTGTGGTCTCACCTGCTTTAGCGGTTTGGGTTATGGTGTCTACTCATTTTCCACTGGAAAGGCTTCTCCCGAGAATTTTCTATGACATATGAGTAAAACACATGAATCAAATCCCAATCACACTACATTTATCATATGTCGTATGTGTCCCAAGAGACGATAAATGTTATCACACAGTTGCAGCTCTTCCACCTCACCCCGTCCACGTCTCCTATCTAATAAATCATTAATGCCAGCTTTATTCTAGCACGTTATAGCTTTAAATATTATGAGTTGATTTCCTTTTCTTTTGTTTCCATAACTGCGTGAAAACACAATGTAACACTGCCGGGGAAATATTGATATAAAGATTTTCTGTTGAAGTACATAAACAACCAGCAGAGAGAATAGGGAATTGGGGGTGGAAATGGCATTTTGATGAACGTAAAAGAACGAGGAAGGTAGAATGAAAGACACCTAAAGTGATCTCTCAGTCCCCCTGCTGCTTTCTTGGATATTCTTCCAATTTCAGTCCCACTGTTGCGATTCCTTCCATTTTCATCTCTGGTCCCAGTTCCTGCAGTCGCTGGATTATATTCTACATCCTTTCTTCTAACATGAAGGGGAGGCAGCCTCGCTCCACCAAACGCCAAGGGCTGGTAGCGCCTGTGGTCAGTCCCTTCATGTCTATCTGACCATTCATGGAACATCGTTAGAACCCCTTAAAAGACTAAAAAAACATTCTTCTCTGTAATTCTCATTTCTCAGGGAGATGTTGAATCTATCACATCTTGCGTTTCTTTTATACATATTACTTAACAGTGCTATATCGTGTGGCTCTTCTTTCAACACGTCTCTGTATTTTTGGTACTGATATATCATTAGGCTTATTTCTTTTTGGACCTTTGATACCCCATGTATGTCCCACTATTTTTGGCCCTTGAGTATGTTTAAGCCTATTATGGCTGGGTCCTAGCATAGAAAATAAATCGGTGATAATGGGTGATTGTGCCCTATTTTTGTACTATTTGCAGCATTGTTGGTATATTGGTATATTATTTTATATTTTAAATCTGCCCTTTTTTCATTGGCTGCCTTACATTTCTTTTCTGGACCCTATAATACCCTTAATGAATATCACTATTACTTGGTTTCTTCATTACATACTTTCAATCCATTTAAGCTTGTTGGTTTTATTTTTTTGGCTATGGTATACGTTTAAGCAAGTCCTACTTTTTTTCTGTTGCTAGTGAGAAGCAATGAGATCCAGACAATTAAATCCGAGCTCACGCAGATCAAGTCAAATATCGACGCTCTGCTCGGCAGGTTGGAGCAGATAACGGATGAACAAAAGCCATGCGCAGGTTAGTGACTGGCAGGTCGGAGAGGATTTAGCCAGGAATAGAATGAGTATAGGAATGAATAGGAATAGTGGTAAATGTGTTGGAATTAAGGGGTAGCGGGAGGAGTAAGAATGAAAATAATTAGCTACTTTGATAATAAGGAATGTTCGATCGTATTTGGTTTTCATTAAATTTAAGGTTATAATTGATCGGATGAAAACAGACCTAGATCCTGCCATGTCCTATCTGACCTCTGACTTCTGTCCGATTCCCTGTCAGCTCTAACGGCCAGGAAAAAATCAGACTGCAACCGGAGTGAGTTTTCACAAGATGACAGCACGTCGGAGGCAGGTGACACAAACACAGATGAGCCACTCAACGGGGAAGAAGGAGAGGACCTGACACAAGACATCTGCACGGATGACCTGGTATGAAGCAAGGGATCAACCGGGGGGGGGGGGTTTGAGGAATGAGCGTCAGATTGGGAATGGGGGAAACATAAAAAAAGTGATAGCGACCAAGGAGAAAGCCTCAAATAATAACAGAAGTGAAGTATATAAATCTGGAAATTCAATGAAACAAAGGATCAAATTTATAAGATGATTTACAGCAGAAAGGAGAAAAGAGTAATGATGTTATTCCAAGACCTTTATGTTTCGTGTCCCTGGTTTGTACATCTGGTTTTTAATTACATTAGATACCCCCCTTTTAATAACATTGATGTGTCCAGGCTGTAGCCGAGGCCAGAAAGTAAGCCACATCTCTGGGGCCAAAAAAAATTAATAAATCAAACATTTTTGTTAATGTCGAGCCATGAATAAAAATAATGAATAATCATCATTTTAAAATAAATGCATTCATATATATATCCATTCTGCTCAGGAGCTCACTCGGTGTTACATTTGTTCAGGAGGCATCGTGCGTCTGTGCAGGTTATCTGTATTATAGCAATTCTGCTCATTTTCCCCGTGAAAAGCCCGCTTTGGGCATGATGTCACGTTCGTGTTTGTGAATCATCGTCTAGCCTTTTTGTAAATGTTTCATTAAACCCCGCTTGCCGTGTTCCCATTTCTCTTACTTATAAGATGGCCAGACAGGTAAATGAGATCTCCAGACAGTCAGTGGGATCCTGATACCGAATGAAAAGAAGCCAAGGAGTATCTGTAATGAAATCGTGTCGATATATCGTGTCGATATATAGACTCTATATATAGAGTTAGCCATAGAAAGACAAAAAGCTAATTTGCTAAAGATGATACCTTTATTGGCTTGCTGGCGTATTGCAAGCTTTCGAGACTACCCAGACCTCTTCTTCAGGTATAATATGCTCCTTGTTCCGGCTTTGACTTGAATGTTGGTAGATTGACGTTGGAATTGTGTTGTTTCATCAAGTTGTGTTTTTCAGCTCAATTTGAAACTTGAGTTTGATGAATAGACCCCACTAAATAGACGCAATGTTGTAGGATGCACCCAGGGCTGGAATGGCGATGGAGTACTGGCCCTGGCCCTCCGGCAGCCTGATAGCATGAGTATCAGTGTGTATTGTATCAGCATTTGTAGCGTAGGCTTTTCCTTCCGCTGGCCGTTCAGATCGGGTTCTTGGTGCTGTGGCTCAGTGGGCATTAGTCCGATGTGCCAGATGGCCATTCCGAGCCTGAATACGTCCAACACAACTGGTGATAGGTCAAAGAACTCTGGTTTGTAAATGATGTATGCCAGCTTTGGAAGCTCAGGGGTAGGCAAAGTGGTGACACCTGGACACCAGTGTCTGTGACAAGGCTTGTGGAGATTGTTGCTTTGGGGTCTGCTGTTTGCTAAACGTTGTCTTCATGCACACGTCTGCCTTTGTTGTATTGTCGTGATGCATCAGGAAGACAGCGGTTTATTACTATAGATATACTATAACACTGCGGTCGCCTCCTTTCCAATTAATAGGCGTAGATCCTCAAGTTGTCTAGGAAGCCAGCGCTGACACAGTATTCATTAATAATAATTTATGATGATTATTAATATCTTCCCATGGCCTAATGCACGAAGCTAGAGCTATGTATGGAAACTTGGTTATACCGTTACACGGACTGTATTTATCCGCTCCCAGAGTCATCATGTCACTTTGCCGGAGGCATATGTGTCACGTATGCGGAGATGGCAGTGAGCTTTAAGACAGAATTCGGCAAGAGGTTCTTATAATACCCGCTAGCTATCTCTGCTCCTGCTGACGGAGAATTTCCAACAAATTACCCTGATATACCTATGGAAATAATCTCATGCCCTGGCCATGACTTCATAGAAGGAGGGAACCTGCCAGAGCGATGCTATCAGAATTCTAACCAAAAGTCTGATGACATCATTAGCGGTAGATATAGGAGCTTCAGATTCCCCAAAGCATTTTTTTATGCAGAGTATTTTACTAAAATAGATTCATAGATCTGTATAGATTTTACACAGAGCAGGGCCGTCTCGTACTGTGCCAGTGTAGATTAGCATACGTTACTCTTATTGTCACATTGATTGTAGTCATTTCTAGCGTTCCCTACTGACACTCTATAAATAATGTAACAAACTTCGCGATTCCAGGTTTAGTTTCTACGGTTTGTCTGCAGACACACAGCCATATTTTAATTTCCTTCCCCTCAAGCATGAAATAGAGTCTGTATTTTCCTTGACCCCAGGTGAACAAGAGATTGACACCTAGACAGAAATCTGCAGGCATTACTATGGTTGTGGCCACGATGGGATACAGAACATTTCGCCTGAGGCTGATTCACAATGGAGGAGATATTCCCCCGGGCCAGTCAGTTGAGAAATTCAGTTTCCCACTTGACTTGTCAACTCCTTGGAAGGATCCAGCGTGTGACGTCTTCATGCTGTATAATAACGATGACTATTTAGGGTGACAGAGCCGTGACCAGTTAATCAGAGACTGATCCAAATCACCGGAAAACCCAGCTCCCGGTGTCAAAGGACTATGGTTTATAGCAAGTTTATTAGTCCCAATTAGTGTGTTCTGCCTCCAGATATAAGATGCCCAGGGAACCAAAGCTTCTCCGACAGATACTTATATAAAGCAGCCATCCTTGACGTATTTACATACCCTATATCTGGCTGATTGCTAATCTTTTCTTACCAGTCCATCGTTGTTTAGCCAGGCTTAATATTCTAATGGAGTTCTGAGTAACCCATCTGATGAGCCGCAATCCTTAGGTTTAAGTGTTTAGGGGGTCACATGGTGAATAGAGATAAGATAATAACCGCCGTCCAGACACATCTATCCATTAACAAGGTGGGTTCCAGATCTCTAGGTATCTCATGCAGGTAAGGGGAACATCTTTTAGCCCTGCTAGTGCCAGAGGTGTGAGCAACGTACTCGGGGGTCAGCCAGTATTTTTAAACCCTCACCGTAATCAAGTTATTTACTTTCCTGCTGTAAAACATCACCTATAATCTCTAATTGCCCAAATAGTCAATGTCCTTAGAGAATTACGGATAATACGGTGTCTGGTAAAATATATATCTTATGAAGCTGAATGCTGGCTACCACCCCTCTCCCCAAATGGCAAGATGTCCGATATATAATAAACAAGCATGTCTATTTCTCTTTACAGCTTCATTAGAGGGATTTGTGGTTTACAACAGAACACGTCCACACTTTATACGGACTTCAATCTTCAATCCAAGGATTATTCTGCCTCCCCTCTATTTTCAGTGGAAACGCACCAGAACGGAACTCTGTTCATCATTAAGTACTATAGAGGTTTGTTACGGAAAGACATTGACCCGCGTGAAACGGATGCGCTCCTCCAAACCATGGGCGGACGACGCAAGACCTGTGACACTAAGGAGCCTGTAATAGGATGAAGACTTATTTTTATTTTGCACTCCACTGAATCTTTCCACCCTTGACTCTGGACGGCGTGTAGTTAAAGAAGTTTGCCGCTTTAACACCAACGTCCCTTGATATCCAGCAGAGTGCAGCTGTGCAGTGTAAATATTAGAAATAAGACCCTTCCCGTGCACATTAACATTACAGGTCATTTAAAAATGGCTGCCTGCTGCACTGTCAACACAGACCTTCCTCTCCCCTGCCAGACATGGAGTATTATACTTAGGGTGGTATATTTAGCCACGTAGCCCACCCTTATTATTCAGTGACTCCTCTGTGTTCAGACTACCCCTCTAAAAGCAAAACCCCGGTACAACGATAGAAGATGGAGGTTAGAGATGGATTTTATATTATAGCCATGCTTATATATACCATAAAGTACATTTTTGTTCTGAGTGCATACATAAACCGGCAGAAATGTCACCCAACAAGAGAGGGGCTGTCTACGACAAGGCGGTTTATCCACGATCCGTTTCATTCCCCTACTCACTCGTATAAAGTAAATCATTCGCATAACACAGAGCAGCAACGAGCTGCGGTTTGTAAATACGAAGGATGTAATTAAGGGGAGGGTGGGGTGGGAAGGAAAGTTTTCTAACTTTTTAAATACTTTATTTCACTACGGCGTACGGCTACTGTTTGGGTCTGT
>NC_071099.1:28470596-28475596 GCF_027358695.1 Spea bombifrons | reverse complement strand
TCTCTATCTCGCTATGTATCTCTATCTCGCTATGTATCTCTATCTCGCTAGAATGAGAAGCTAGAATGAGAAGCTAGAATGAGAAGCTAGAATGAGAAGCTAGAATGAGAAGCTAGAATGAGAAGCTAGAATGAGAAGCTAGAATGAGAAGCTAGAATGAGAAGCTAGAATGAGAAGCTAGAATGAGAAGCTAGAATGAGAAGCTAGAATGAGAAGCTAGAATGAGAAGCTAGAATGAGAAGCTAGAATGAGAAGCTAGAATGAGAAGCTAGAATGAGAAGCTAGAATGAGAAGCTAGAATGAGAAGCTAGAATGAGAAGCTAGAATGAGAAGCTAGAATGAGAAGCTAGAATGAGAAGCTAGAATGAGAAGCTAGAATGAGAAGCTAGAATGAGAAGCTAGAATGAGAAGCTAGAATGAGAAGCTAGAATGAGAAGCTAGAATGAGAAGCTAGAATGAGAAGCTAGAATGAGAAGCTAGAATGAGAAGCTAGAATGAGAAGCTAGAATGAGAAGCTAGAATGAGAAGCTAGAATGAGAAGCTAGAATGAGAAGCTAGAATGAGAAGCTAGAATGAGAAGCTAGAATGAGAAGCTAGAATGAGAAGCTAGAATGAGAAGCTAGAATGAGAAGCTAGAATGAGAAGCTAGAATGAGAAGCTAGAATGAGAAGCTAGAATGAGAAGCTAGAATGAGAAGCTAGAATGAGAAGCTAGAATGAGAAGCTAGAATGAGAAGCTAGAATGAGAAGCTAGAATGAGAAGCTAGAATGAGAAGCTAGAATGAGAAGCTAGAATGAGAAGCTAGAATGAGAAGCTAGAATGAGAAGCTAGAATGAGAAGCTAGAATGAGAAGCTAGAATGAGAAGCTAGAATGAGAAGCTAGAATGAGAAGCTAGAATGAGAAGCTAGAATGAGAAGCTAGAATGAGAAGCTAGAATGAGAAGCTAGAATGAGAAGCTAGAATGAGAAGCTAGAATGAGAAGCTAGAATGAGAAGCTAGAATGAGAAGCTAGAATGAGAAGCTAGAATGAGAAGCTAGAATGAGAAGCTAGAATGAGAAGCTAGAATGAGAAGCTAGAATGAGAAGCTAGAATGAGAAGCTAGAATGAGAAGCTAGAATGAGAAGCTAGAATGAGAAGCTAGAATGAGAAGCTAGAATGAGAAGCTAGAATGAGAAGCTAGAATGAGAAGCTAGAATGAGAAGCTAGAATGAGAAGCTAGAATGAGAAGCTAGAATGAGAAGCTAGAATGAGAAGCTAGAATGAGAAGCTAGAATGAGAAGCTAGAATGAGAAGCTAGAATGAGAAGCTAGAATGAGAAGCTAGAATGAGAAGCTAGAATGAGAAGCTAGAATGAGAAGCTAGAATGAGAAGCTAGAATGAGAAGCTAGAATGAGAAGCTAGAATGAGAAGCTAGAATGAGAAGCTAGAATGAGAAGCTAGAATGAGAAGCTAGAATGAGAAGCTAGAATGAGAAGCTAGAATGAGAAGCTAGAATGAGAAGCTAGAATGAGAAGCTAGAATGAGAAGCTAGAATGAGAAGCTAGAATGAGAAGCTAGAATGAGAAGCTAGAATGAGAAGCTAGAATGAGAAGCTAGAATGAGAAGCTAGAATGAGAAGCTAGAATGAGAAGCTAGAATGAGAAGATAGAATGAGAAGCTAGAATGAGAAGCTAGAATGAGAAGCTAGAATGAGAAGCTAGAATGAGAAGATAGAATGAGAAGATAGAATGAGAAGATAGAATGAGAAGATAGAATGAGAAGATAGAATGAGAAGATAGAATGAGAAGATAGAATGAGAAGATAGAATGAGAAGATAGAATGAGAAGATAGAATGAGAAGATAGAATGAGAAGATAGAATGAGAAGATAGAATGAGAAGATAGAATGAGAAGATAGAATGAGAAGATAGAATGAGAAGATAGAATGAGAAGATAGAATGAGAAGATAGAATGAGAAGATAGAATGAGAAGATAGAATGAGAAGATAGAATGAGAAGATAGAATGAGAAGATAGAATGAGAAGATAGAATGAGAAGATAGAATGAGAAGATAGAATGAGAAGATAGAATGAGAAGATAGAATGAGAAGATAGAATGAGAAGATAGAATGAGAAGATAGAATGAGAAGATAGAATGAGAAGATAGAATGAGAAGATAGAATGAGAAGATAGAATGAGAAGATAGAATGAGAAGATAGAATGAGAAGATAGAATGAGAAGATAGAATGAGAAGATAGAATGAGAAGATAGAATGAGAAGATAGAATGAGAAGATAGAATGAGAAGATAGAATGAGAAGATAGAATGAGAAGATAGAATGAGAAGATAGAATGAGAAGATAGAATGAGAAGATAGAATGAGAAGATAGAATGAGAAGATAGAATGAGAAGATAGAATGAGAAGATAGAATGAGAAGATAGAATGAGAAGATAGAATGAGAAGATAGAATGAGAAGATAGAATGAGAAGATAGAATGAGAAGATAGAATGAGAAGATAGAATGAGAAGATAGAATGAGAAGATAGAATGAGAAGATAGAATGAGAAGATAGAATGAGAAGATAGAATGAGAAGATAGAATGAGAAGATAGAATGAGAAGATAGAATGAGAAGATAGAATGAGAAGATAGAATGAGAAGATAGAATGAGAAGATAGAATGAGAAGATAGAATGAGAAGATAGAATGAGAAGATAGAATGAGAAGATAGAATGAGAAGATAGAATGAGAAGATAGAATGAGAAGATAGAATGAGAAGATAGAATGAGAAGATAGAATGAGAAGATAGAATGAGAAGATAGAATGAGAAGATAGAATGAGAAGATAGAATGAGAAGATAGAATGAGAAGATAGAATGAGAAGATAGAATGAGAAGATAGAATGAGAAGATAGAATGAGAAGATAGAATGAGAAGATAGAATGAGAAGATAGAATGAGAAGATAGAATGAGAAGATAGAATGAGAAGATAGAATGAGAAGATAGAATGAGAAGATAGAATGAGAAGATAGAATGAGAAGATAGAATGAGAAGATAGAATGAGAAGATAGAATGAGAAGATAGAATGAGAAGATAGAATGAGAAGATAGAATGAGAAGATAGAATGAGAAGATAGAATGAGAAGATAGAATGAGAAGATAGAATGAGAAGATAGAATGAGAAGATAGAATGAGAAGATAGAATGAGAAGATAGAATGAGAAGATAGAATGAGAAGATAGAATGAGAAGATAGAATGAGAAGATAGAATGAGAAGATAGAATGAGAAGATAGAATGAGAAGATAGAATGAGAAGATAGAATGAGAAGATAGAATGAGAAGATAGAATGAGAAGATAGAATGAGAAGATAGAATGAGAAGATAGAATGAGAAGATAGAATGAGAAGATAGAATGAGAAGATAGAATGAGAAGATAGATGAGAAGATAGAATGAGAAGATAGAATGAGAAGATAGAATGAGAAGATAGAATGAGAAGATAGAATGAGAAGATAGAATGAGAAGATAGAATGAGAAGATAGAATGAGAAGATAGAATGAGAAGATAGAATGAGAAGATAGAATGAGAAGATAGAATGAGAAGATAGAATGAGAAGATAGAATGAGAAGATAGAATGAGAAGATAGAATGAGAAGATAGAATGAGAAGATAGAATGAGAAGATAGAATGAGAAGATAGAATGAGAAGATAGAATGAGAAGATAGAATGAGAAGATAGAATGAGAAGATAGAATGAATGAGAAGATAGAATGAGAAGATAGAATGAGAAGATAGAATGAGAAGATAGAATGAGAAGATAGAATGAGAAGATAGAATGAGAAGATAGAATGAGAAGATAGAATGAGAAGATAGAATGAGAAGATAGAATGAGAAGATAGAATGAGAAGATAGAATGAGAAGATAGAATGAGAAGATAGAATGAGAAGATAGAATGAGAAGATAGAATGAGAAGATAGAATGAGAAGATAGAATGAGAAGATAGAATGAGAAGATAGAATGAGAAGATAGAATGAGAAGATAGAATGAGAAGATAGAATGAGAAGATAGAATGAGAAGATAGAATGAGAAGATAGAATGAGAAGATAGAATGAGAAGATAGAATGAGAAGATAGAATGAGAAGATAGAATGAGAAGATAGAATGAGAAGATAGAATGAGAAGATAGAATGAGAAGATAGAATGAGAAGATAGAATGAGAAGATAGAATGAGAAGATAGAATGAGAAGATAGAATGAGAAGATAGAATGAGAAGATAGAATGAGAAGATAGAATGAGAAGATAGAATGAGAAGATAGAATGAGAAGATAGAATGAGAAGATAGAATGAGAAGATAGAATGAGAAGATAGAATGAGAAGATAGAATGAGAAGATAGAATGAGAAGATAGAATGAGAAGATAGAATGAGAAGATAGAATGAGAAGATAGAATGAGAAGATAGAATGAGAAGATAGAATGAGAAGATAGAATGAGAAGATAGAATGAGAAGATAGAATGAGAAGATAGAATGAGAAGATAGAATGAGAAGATAGAATGAGAAGATAGAATGAGAAGATAGAATGAGAAGATAGAATGAGAAGATAGAATGAGAAGATAGAATGAGAAGATAGAATGAGAAGATAGAATGAGAAGATAGAATGAGAAGATAGAATGAGAAGATAGAATGAGAAGATAGAATGAGAAGATAGAATGAGAAGATAGAATGAGAAGATAGAATGAGAAGATAGAATGAGAAGATAGAATGAGAAGATAGAATGAGAAGATAGAATGAGAAGATAGAATGAGAAGATAGAATGAGAAGATAGAATGAGAAGATAGAATGAGAAGATAGAATGAGAAGATAGAATGAGAAGATAGAATGAGAAGATAGAATGAGAAGATAGAATGAGAAGATAGAATGAGAAGATAGAATGAGAAGATAGAATGAGAAGATAGAATGAGAAGATAGAATGAGAAGATAGAATGAGAAGATAGAATGAGAAGATAGAATGAGAAGATAGAATGAGAAGATAGAATGAG
>NC_071099.1:26953277-27085777 GCF_027358695.1 Spea bombifrons | reverse complement strand
CCAAGAGATGGTTCGGCATATTTTATATACACGGCATTGGATTGCTCCAAAATAAAATATCACTTTATTATTAATGATTTTTATAGCGCCATCCTATCCCGCAGCACTAGCCTCTTACATAGATTCATGCCCTGGCCCCCATGTGGGTTTGTATTCAACATCATGTCTTAGGAAGCTTTTGCATGGTACCTCTCCATGTTCTTCTCGCGATCCTTGACATTTTTCTTGACCTATGTTCCTTATTATTTTCCTGATTGCCCCAAACGTTGCCGTCTCCTCACCCCGTCGCCCTTCTAACCCTGTTGCAGCGAGGCGGAGGATGGCTGCCGGAAGGCACTGGAGAGGTTGCTGCACATCTGGCAGGAGCGCAGCGTCTACACAGCCGACTTCATCCAGCAGCTCCGATCGGCTATTGATGGAGATAACAGCCCCAGGGAACCCCCAGGTACGGCACCAC
Organism: Spea bombifrons; assembly: GCF_027358695.1. Lineage (NCBI taxonomy): Eukaryota > Metazoa > Chordata > Amphibia > Anura > Pelobatidae > Spea > Spea bombifrons. Next base: position 27,085,320 of record NC_071099.1, on the reverse strand, counting down.
CAGGGGTGGTCTCCTCGCCAAGCTTGTGAGATCTGGGGGAATCCATCATTGCCCCCTGTGATCGTGTCTCAGCCATGCGCAGGAGCTACTACAGTGTTACAGACCATGAATGGAGCTCTTATCTGCCTGTAGAAGGCCTTTGCTAATAAACGATCAATTAACTCCAACAATGGATGGGGGTAATGATTACAATAGATAATTTTCTAAGACGGGAATAAATTCTGTTTGAGGTTTTGAAGCAATCTAGAACAAGCCAAAGATGTCTCGGTACTTCTGTGGAGGTCAAAGGCCATGTCTGGCTTTCCTGATGAGATTTGCTTATTAGATCCAGGTATTCCTTTCATTTAGAAAATGAACGCTTCTTGCAGACACAGAGCCATAACAAGGCTGCCACATTAGCAAGTGACATAAAGAAGAGTGTGATTACACGCACCCTGCTGCTATATGACACACGGCGTTTAAAGGGACCCTCCAGTCCCCTATGTATTTTTACGTATTAAAGCCCATTTTGCCTGGGCTCCAGTGCATTTGACTGCATGCTAATCCGTGCATGCGTGCCTGCTGTATACAAGTCACTTCCCCGTTGGAACGCCAATGGTTAAGTGAACAAAGTGATGCGAGTGGCATGCACGGTAATGGCTGCTGCTACAATTACTGATTTCTGCAGGAGCCCTACTGAGCATGTGCAGGAAGTGTACCTATGAATGCTTCCTGTTCCGGTGGCGACGGCCTAGGGAGGAGTCGGAAGTCTCATATTCTAACTCCAGTAACTAAAGGATGCCGGCTCCGATATGCATGCAATAAAATCCACGAAGTCCGTGCAAACGGGCTCCAAACGGCCATTACCAATAAACAATGCCATTTTGGAACTGTTCCTTATGCTAATCCAATTTATTAATAGTTAAACTGGTGCCTTGTCGCTTTAATTATGTTTCCTCTATCTGGATCTGCTGTTCCCTAATTTAGCCATCCGGATTACCCCCCACACACAGCAATGAGTAACAGCTGCCATGACGGGCGATGTCGTGGGCGCGATCCGTCGCTAATCACAAGCTTTCAGATATGGCAGTAGATCGGTGGCAGCGGGTGACTCGGAGGTCACAGTCCATACCGATGAGACGCTGCTTCTATATTAGTTCAGATAAATCCCACATAAAATTATCTTTAAATATCTGCGGCGCTCGGACACAATGGCCAAGCGGCGTTCTATTTTGCTTGGCACCCGATTGTGCTGCATGCCCACGGGTTAACCCTTCCGTGTCCGGAACGTCTCCGTTATGGTAACCGTGGTCTTTCTGTTGCAGTGATCGAGGAGAAGACGACGACATTAAAACGTACTTTCCAGCAAGTTCAAGAAGAAGACGATGATTACCCAGCCAGCTACTCCCCGCGGGACCCCACGGCCGGACCCCTTTTGGTGAGTTTTTACAGATCTCCAAGTGTCCCCAAGGGGGATTTGTCTGTTTGCGGATTTACCATCCCTTTGAAAAGCGATCTCTACAATCTATGCTGTTCCAAATGTCAAACATTTTTGGGTTTTGTCCCGTCTCCTTCTCAAAATAGGAAATTTTACAGTAAACAGCATGTGAGTTTTATTTCTTCGTTTTCTTCTCTTTATGCATTAGTCAGATCGCTATTTATAACATGTCCTGGAGTCAAAAATGATCGGAATAAACAATTGGATCCAAGGCGGGCAGGATATAGTTCCTTAATCATTAACCCAACTCCGCAAATACTCCTATTTTGTTCCTGGTCGTGAAATATAGCTTTTATCGTCATTTTGCGTGCAGATGTGTGTGTATATACACAAATATATCACGTTGGTGTGATCACTCACGCTTATCCCCCTTTGCCTTAGTAGGAAAGCGATCCAGATAATCCCCCCCCATTAACGCAGGAACATTAGCGCTCGGAGCAGGCGTAAGCCTTCGAAGTGATGTGTTTTTGGACCGTTCAGCGCATTCTACGTTTAATTTCCAGTTTGTGTAAACATTGTGAAGGGCCTCCTCGGAGCGCACAGCCGTCCCGACAGCTTGTCATGTGAGATGTTATTTCACATTGAGATAAAGCAGTCGGGTCGTGTAGGAGGCTTGTTACATCCGATCGCTCCCGCTGCCTCCGCGTCCTGCCGGCAGATAAACCCGGCGGCTCGATATGTCACAGATGTGTCGTCTTAAACAGGCGGAATATATTTAGTTGTGGTTTTTTTATTATTATTATTATTATTTTGCAATCGAATGCAAAATACCGCTGAGTCTCATCAGCAAAAAGTGAAGTATTTATTTCCGCCGAGTCTCGTGTGTTTGTATAGCTATAGATCTCGGGATTTACGACTTTTTCTTCTATATGTAGACAGAGGTCGCAGAGGTCACTGATTCACACAAAGTGTTGCCATAAAAGAAGCTGCTGATCCAACGCGATCTATTTAAAGGGACAGCATTGCCAGCCTTTCTCCTGCTTTGCTTGTCTCGTCCCTTACGGAGTGAAATAGTGTTTTAATCACAAAGGCCGCTGGTTTTGTGGAGGGCGCAGGCAGGTGTTCTGCGCAGGCGGTCGTATGTATGCTCTCAATGCATTCTTCCCTGATGGCAGGGCTCATCGGCAATTACTGAACAGGCTAAACGCGCCGTTGAAATGTTCAGGGCCAAACCGCTCTCCAGAGTCTCTCACACCGTTGTTTTTTAATGAAACCACCTACGTTGTATTTTTTTAATAAAAATATGACCTTGTCTTTCTAATCTAGGTTACCTTTTATTCAGGCCTCAGATCTACAGCACCACCGCACAGCCGACTAAGCCTAGGGGCTTCTCGTTCATGCTCTCATTCACGCTCACACACTTTCTGTCTCCCTACCTACTGGCGGCCACTTCTGTGTCCCTGTCTCCCTTTCCTTCTTTTCTGGCCTCTTCTTTTTCTTCTGCTTCTCCCCGGTGCCAGCTCCATTATCCGGGGTTTCACTGAGATAAAGAGCTTCAGAAAAGCTTCTCTTTCTCCGAGAATCCATCCACAATATTCTGGGACAGCGAGTGAATGAGCGAGTGAATGAGAGTGAGAGCAACTAAAGCAAAAACAGTGGTTTTGATTTTTATTCCGCGTAGGGTCATCCTATATTACAATCCAAAGCTTATAAGAGGTCCTCTTATAATCAAGCTAATACGGCACTCTTATCTACCGATATCCTAGTCACGCCACATCTTGCCTATATAACTTCTCATAAACATGCATAACGATAGGTAAAGGTGAATTCAGCGCTGTATAAAACCTTACTGATAAGACAGTTATAGCTTGGAAGAAATACCTGTCGCCATTGGGGTTACGTCCTCATGTTTGGATGATCCGTTAACGAGTTGTGCTGAGATTCACCTTTCTGGCCACGCTTTGCATTACGGGGTTAAATCGGCCCCTTTTCCAGGAGAAACACATATTTGCTGCGTGTGTTGGAATATCGTTCTCATCACAAATCACCTCTGTGAATAAACCTCGTGACATAAACATAGCATGCTTTTTAAAATAAGGTCACCGCTGTAATATATAAATCCTGGCAAAAAAAAATATATATAAATTAAAAAGCCTTTATCGCAGCTTTTCCAGAGAGGCAGATTTGTGGCTCCTTTTTATCATACGCGGAAATTGGAAATGAATATTTTTCTAGGTAAGCTTGCGAGACGGATGTAGCTCTATAGCTTGAGCCATACATTATGCATGGCCGGCTCAGAGCTTGCCGAAGAAGCTTGCCAGGCTTGGTCCCTTGTGATAAGCTCCTGGGCGTGATTTCTCAGCATTCTAGATCAAGAATCTTAACATTTTAGCTTAAAGGAGAAATACTTCTTAAATATATTACGGTTTAATATATTATGTTGTTCTGTGCTATACGGTTCTACCTTTTCTGTTCATCAGCAGAACCCTTGCCTGTGCATTGAGGCACATGATAGCTGTGTGGTCCCTTTTGTAAATGGATGAGGGGGGGGGTATAGAATCCCCCATATGCATTGGCTCCTTTCTCTAACCCCCCCCATGGGGTTAAAAAGATCTCCATACCCGTGATATACTTTCTGCCCGTCGGCTCTACCGCTGGCTCGGTGAATGCCACACGGGGTCCGATCGCTCTGCCGTGGGCAGGCACTGATGGATATCAAAGAGAGCGCTTTCCTGCCGCTGATTGGCTGATTCAAGCACCCAGTCAGTGGCGAGAATGTTCAGATCGTGGAGGAAGAGGAGCTGCACCATCAAGCGAGTGTTTTCTCTTCTAAAGATTGCATATTAAAGTGCTTTATTATGCTTTCTTTTAAGCTCGTTGACATTAAACTGTCCCTGTAACCGGCGGAGATCTTCGATACAAAACGCTATAAAACATATAAAATCCCCAATCGGATGTTCTACCGGCTGCTCGTAGTTGTAGGAAGCAGGAGCACCAGAGTGGTTTTAAGACGCAAGAACCCTCGGAAAATCTAATCACCCCCCCCCTTCAGTATTTAAATAATTCATGTAAACTCATTCTGTTTACATTTTGTATATACCATATATCTAGCTTTATCAGGTAAGCAGAATTACATTAGGACACTCTCCAACGTGTCCCTGATATACATTTCCAGCTGTCTAGCGTGGGCGAAGACATCATAGAATAATACACTGACAGCGGTAAATGAGCGATATTCACATTTTCAGTAAAAAAAATAAAAAAAAAAAAGCTAAAGATTTAAACAGCTGTAGGAGGTTGAATACAAAAGGCTTAGACAGAGCCCTAAATGACTCCATACAGGAATTTTCAATTAGAGATTAAATCCATTTTTTTTCTTCTTTTTAAGCCTACAAAGCAGCTAAAATTACCGGGGTCTGTACTCGCTGCTGTTAGCTGGAGGTAGGACAGAATTACTTTATGATTTATTATAATATTTTACATTTTATTTCGCACGCAGCGGGGCTGCGTCCCTAACTTCCCATAGAGCGCTAATTGGTTTACATTGTGCCAAGCCGGCGCGAGAGGAGTAGAAGAATAACATTTGTGACCGTTAATGACCCACGCCGTAGAGATGTACTGCCAATAACATCGTGGGTCGACGGCAAACTGGCCAGAACAGTGTAGAAACTTGGCAAGCTTGTCCGAGAGGGTCTCCAGCAGGGCGGCCAGGAGCGTTAAAACTTCAGGTGGGCTTGGTCCGTCTTCAGGTGGCTTTACATCAGCAGTTGACGTGTGTACTGGGCAGCTATGGTTGTCTTGTCGTGTTTGGTGCCCTTTGAGGAGGCATTGCAGGGAATGTAGCTGGTTATCTCTGGGGAGGAATCAAAAGTACCTGTTGATCAGTAGGAAAAATCCAATTAACCTGTTAGGTGTAGAAGAGAAATGAGTTTCACAAGTTGTGTATGGATGGAGCCCACAAAGCTTTGGAAAGAGCCATGACAGGGACGTGGTCAAAGCTCGTCAGCTCAACGATGCATTAAGGACCACAGTGGAGAGTTAGCCCTGCTTAATGTTCATTACATATCACTACGTTTTATGACTATTGGCTAAATAAAAGAGAAACGTTAGGGAGTTAAGGATGAAAGAAGTGTTTGTGTGTCGGCGCTGCCTGTCTGAGTGTTTATTATGGAACATTTTTTCGGTGATATAATGTCTAGTTGATGGCCAGCGGGAATCCCTAGCCCCATGTTAGCTGGCTTTGTAATTGTGGGGTCGATGTCCCCTCCATGGCCCGAGTGTCTCCCGTGTTAATGTAGAGCGCTGCCGGTGAAATGGTTAAGGGAATGGATGGAAATCTCCGTGGGATGCTTTCCACATTGTCAGGTGCAGGCAGCTGCGTATGTGCGCTGATAATGATGATTTGTGGTGGGCACCGGGACGATTATAGGATGATTAATCACCCTGTCAGGAGCTGGATTGAGAAGCAGAGGTAGAAATGCATGTATTCTGGTCCGAGCACCACGCAGCTCCATCGATCCTCTTCTTCTGTGCTGACCTCCGACGCACCCATCTGGCAGCTCACGCTATTGTGCAGCCCAACTTGGCTGTCCCACCTTGGCTTGACGGCTCTTTAGATCCCGCAGCCATTCTTAGCTCTGCAGGACAGCATCTCAGTGGTGGAGTCCCACTTCTGGTTTTCATTATTGCTTTTATTTTTGCATGTTCTCTCCCTTTCCGTAGCCGCTACTCCAAAGAGAACCCAGGCCATCCCCCTAGAAGCCCACTGTGCTGACACCTCACCCAATATCCATCTCTTTTATCTTAAACAGACCGAAGATCTCATCAAAGCTCTTCAAGATCTTGAAAATGCCGCATCAGGCGACGCTGCCGTAAGGCAGAAGATCGCATCCCTTCCGCAAGAAGTCCAAGATGTATCGTTACTGGAAAAGATCACCGGTAAGTGGAGAACATCTAAGAGGAGGTATAGTGCTCTCCTTTCACCATCGTACATGGCTGCTCTACACTTATTTGCCTTTGTGAACACTTCTCAAATGTACATAGTTTGTGTTCCAAAATATAATTATGTACGTTGTCCCCGTCTAGATGATGCATATATATTGCAACGAACCCTAAAGGGATAAGTCGAGTACAGCCAGTGAATTAATTAGGGATTCCTCTCCATCGCCTTTCAGACAAAGAAGCCGCCGAGCGACTTTCCAAGACGGTGGATGAGGCTTGTTTACTGCTGGCGGAGTACAACGGGCGACTGGCAGCTGAATTAGACGATCGCAGGCAGTTGGCGCGAATGCTGATGGAGTATACACAGTCTCAGAAGGAGGCCTTGAGCAACAAGGAGAAGAAGCTAGAGGTAATACTGCGTGTCCGTGCCAAGTCACGGGCATGTATTGCAGTCTCTCGGATAAAAAAAGCAATCGGAAAACTAAAACCGTTACTTTGTGAACTCTTTCCTTAGTCAATCCTGGTTATGATTGGCCTGTATGTCACATAGCACGCTCATTAGCATATGCGGTGATGCCAAGTGGCCTGTGTGGGCTAACCACTATGATAGAGGTCCACCACCAACCGAACCTGATAAAGGACCAAATAAGTGTATTAGAAGCAAAAGTGTTGGGTCTGCGTGCAGTAGGTCTGTGGGACACCACGTCCTGTTGGCCCAGGAACATCAAAGCTGACCTGGCAGCTGTGGGGTGCACCGGGATGGTAGATAACAAGAGCCGGGCCGCTGACATGTATCCAAGCTGTTCTCAACGTCAGCCGAGCTGGCAGCGTGTTTGCGCCCCAAGAAATGTTCTCATCTGGAAGTGTCTTCAGCAGCTCCCACAGGAACAGATGTGACATTCCCTGACATGGCCAATGGTGGGAAAATTAATGGCGGGGTTGAAGTTAACAGCTGGAATTATTATGAAAATTATTATCTCGCATCTGCTGCTCTAAAATCAGGCTTCTGAGGCCTTTTTTTTTGTATCTATTATTTTCTGCAGAAATCAAAAATAGGGGAAATAAATCCCAGGGAAACCCAAAAGATTCCACCCCAGCACCAGCTCTCCAGCTACAACTCCCATGATTCTCAGACAAAGGCGTAATTTAGCTGCCCCTGGAGAGCTACAAGTCTCTACGAGATGTGGAACTGCAGGAGTGATTGGTGGTTTATGTGTAACAGTAGCCATTGTGCGTGTTTTTATTTATTCTCTTTATCTGGGGGGGGGCACACTCTGTGACCCCCGATCGTGTGTTAGGGCCAGATGCCACTGTGAGGATTTCTGGTTAGTTTGTGTCATTTATGGTTACGTCTTATGATAGAGATTTTAGGGTGTATCATGGATCTTCTGCTTTTTTAAAGTAACTTAGCGGACTTTGGACATATTGTGAGTCATTTGTTTCTCTGAAAGTGATAGGAGTTGTACAAATATTGCACCTAGTTATGGTGGGAACGCATGAAATGTGTTTATAGTTGTTTTTGTTCACAATTTTTGTTGTGAAAATGTTTTTAAGATGAGTTATTCTTTGGCGTCCCTCTCCCGCACGTGATTTGGTATGGCCCAGCTACATGTCTTCACCGCTGCGGCAGGTCTTCGCGTCCAGTCTGTCTGGATGCAAATATCGCCAGACTGCTGTAACCCCGAGAGACGTCCACGTCTCGTGTTATCCAAGCTCTGATGCGATGATGTGTGAGGTTGGAGGGCGAGTTTGTTACCGCAGATGTTTCTGCTTCTGTAGCCATAAGCGTAACCTGTGAGAGAAGCAGATGGCGTGGCTGTTGGAGCCTCGTAGTAGGAGAAAGTTTCTTGGCAACAACATGTCAAGCGCACACATGACCAGGTGTCATGAGTGGGTTGGATGAGACCCATGGAGGTTGCGCCAGCGGATGAAACCCACGTGGCCTCTGCGTTATTTTTAATACGACATCCACCGGCAGCTTCGCATTCTCGTTCCATTGAGGAGCCAGCAAGTAAATCAGCTTTTTCCTCACCCATTCGTCTCCCTCCCAAATACCCCCCAAGGCCTTTCCGCAGTGGGCCAGGTATGTGGCTCGTAATAATCTCTTTGTAACGAGGTGAGCCTTATAAAGAACTCGTTAGCTGTCCAGCAATACAATATTCACGTTCCACCTCTTTATTACTGCTACTCTTATTTGCTAAATATGCAGATTTCACACCGGCTTGACAAAGGTTTCTTTGGGTAGCCTTGGCTCCTAGATTTTTAGGTTTGGCTCCTAACTTTTTTCTACCATTTGATGTGGATCTCTACAGGCATTATTTGGTTATCGGTTATAGTGAGTAATTGTTAAAGCTTTTGTCACCCCCTGTGACCGTTTGTGTTCATGGTCTTCAGCGTTTGAGTGGAGTGCAGGCTTCCATCTATTCCCGTACCATTCTTCTAATATTTCCCAGATTAGTAACAGCGGCTGTACTTTTTCTCCCTCGCTCCGCCGTCCTCGCTTTCCCACCCCTTGTCATTTCATCAAACATGGAATGTGTCCCTCAGGGACTTGGAGGGGGACACATCATCTTCTGATGAGAAGGCGCCTAGTACTCCCTTTAAAACATTGTGCCAGTTACATACCCCTACCCCTTACACACGCTATAAGATGGGATCTACGTGTTATTGCAGTAACTATACGCTCTTGTTCGCGTTTAAGCCCGTATTTTGTGTATTTGCGCTGGCGAGGCAATGGTTATTTTTGACCTAATTCTTAGCCATTGCCGTTCAGGAATCTTTACCCCTTCCTGTCCTCCCCTCCCAAGGTGGTGTCGATTTTTAGTTTTTTTTTTAATAGGGAAATTCATCATTTCCTGAAGCCAAATTAATTTGGGGAATTTTTGGAGGTTATTAGAACGCCAGATGTTGTATATTTTGTTTTCTTTCTTAAGAAGAGGTCAAGGGTTCTCGAGCGAGGCTGAGCTTTTGGGGGGGGGGGGTGCGGCGGTGCACTGAAGTCTGAGTCAGGAAAACCAAGCAGATATGTTAAGAGGCATTATAGATAAGATATGAGAGATTAATGGCGTGTCAGGTGTGTGGGAAGTAATGCAGTGTTTGGGATAGGGAGGTGTAGTGTGTGTGTGTGTGTGTTAATGCAGTGTTTGGGATAGGGAGGTGTAGTGTGTGTGTGTTTGTTAATGCAGTGTTTGGGATAGGGAGGTGTAGTGTGTGTGTGTGTGTGTGTGTGAGGTGTGATGTGTGATAAGGTTTGTTGAAGCTTTTTGTCCTCATTTGGCAGCTGTAGTGATTGCGCCACGTTCCAAACTTTTGGTCCTACGATTTGTGCCCCTGATTGGCTGCTTAAGTCAGCCAATCAGTGGCATGAAAGCACTCGCATTGCCATCTGGAAAGATCCTGGCTCACATCATTCCCCAAGCCAGTGCTGGAGCTGACGGTAGGGATATCACCGCCAAGGAGATGTTTGTCCCTTTAAGACAGAATTAGGGCTCCTTTAGCTGTGTCTCTCCAAAAGTGGTTGGCTTCCTCTGGTAATGCTAATTCTATGGATGAGTAAGGATCAGCTTGCATCAAAGCGCATGCGCAGATTAATAAATCTAACAAGCTAATTCATTATTTTAACTTTCTCCTCTTTTGTGTGTATCGCTTCCCAGGAATACAAACAGAAGCTAGCTCGGGTGACGCAAGTACGGAAAGAGCTGAAGTCTCACATACAGAGCCTCCCCGACCTTTCGCTACTTCCCAACGTTACAGGTGGACTGGCACCTCTCCCCTCTGCAGGGGACCTGTTCTCCACAGATTAGGAGTAGTCCTCCTCTCCTCACCCTCTCCTCACCCTCTCCTCACATCTCCAGTAGGCACCAGCAAAAAGGAGAGGGAGCGGAGCAGAGCTCCTAGAGACTGGAACCTTTCCCTGCTGCGAGAATAGTGATCCCACGGCACCCACCAACTTAGACTAGCGTCACCGGCCGCCCGCCACTCGCCCCTCTCTCTTCCCGGCAGCACTGGTGAGGATAGGTGAAGCAGTGCTGGCTCTAATCTCCTCTGTTATTAAAAAACCTTTTCTTTTCTTTTTTTAAAAATAGACTTGTTAATGAAGTATGGATTGTTTCCGCATCTGCTTCCATTTTTTTTTTCTGTTGAGGTCATGCAATTGTGATACAAAATACACAATACAAGGTGTGCAGATTCGACGGCAATTGTGCTCTTGTGTCTATACATAATATTTAACTCCTTGGTCGCGGCCACATCTGTAGCTCTAGAACCAAATTGATCTAGAACTGTAAGGCTGATTGTGGTGCAAAATTGTAAGTGGCTTTGTCACCCTTCTTGCTGATTGGTTCATTACTTGTGTTGCTATGGTGACAACATCTTTTTATTCATCCTCATCATTTTTATTATCAAGTGGTCAAGGGGGCATTCCTCCTGAAAACGAGGTATATTGGGTAGCAAAAAAATGTGGCTACCGTATTGTCCTGATTATATGCACCCCTCCAAAAAATAATAATAAAAATAAATATATATATATAATTTTACACACTTATTCCATTAAATGTATGGCTTCAACTATCAAGGGGATGCCTATACTCAGAACAATACAAAAAGTTAATACTAGATAAATTTAAGAAAATTCTAAAAAGCTGTTATGTTTTGACCCAATTTGCAAATACTGTGTGTTTTCTTAAATATTGCACTGATTGTGGTATTATACAACAATTTTTTAAAATACTATATGGAAAGACTATTTGGTTTTCTATGTTGGGAAAAAAACATCTTAACAACTTAAACAAATGAAATGAAACATCATGTAATTATTATTATTATTTTTTTTTTTAGTCCATTAAAGGTTTTTCTAATTTTTAATAATTAATTTCTTCCTCCAATGGCGATGCGTTGCACAGTCACGGCATGCTTTGTAACCTTCCTCCTTTATCGAGCTCCACATCGGCTAATTTAACTCTTTGGCAGTAGGCCCGATGCATGCTGGGAGATTGTTCTAAAGCACAAAGCCATTGGATAACGCAAGTGGAAAGTTAACCCTTCAATCACCGATCACTGTATTTCATGTTGGAAATATCCAGAACTGGCGTGGTATCTGCTTTGTGTAGATTAGTATAGTGTGTACAGTCGGAATGTTTTAATCACCCTTGTATACCAATGAGATTATATTAGATATTTTATATATAATTATAGCGCGACGTCGGGTTCCACAGGATTCGTGTGGTTTGTATTTTCGCACTAAACATCTTTTTTTTACGACCGAGATCTGTTCCAGTTATGTGTCTGTAGTATGCGTCTCTTGCAGAATGACTGATATGATTTCTAAGGGCGATTGCTTTATAACTGCGCTCATCAGGAAACTACAATTTTGTCCAAACAGCCTTGTTATTGATCCAGCGGTTATACTTAAAAGGTAAATGGGGCAATAAAGTCAACGGCTGCGCCCTTGCATAAGGTTGTGATTTATGGCAAGCGAGCTGCCGCCGCTGCGTCAACTAATCAGGTTTTTTGGGAATTTAATCAGAGCCCCATTTAAAAGTTTAAAAAACTTCCAAAGCCTGTCTTTTAGTTAAAGCCCTGTGTCCACGTGCAATACTCTGCAGAGTTTCGGAAGGGGGGGGCATTTGTGTATTTCATTATGAGGGCAGTCATAACCTTAATATCTTTGGTGGTTTGACGGGGCTTTGAAGTCGTAAGGCAGGAAATATTGTCTTGATGATGTCACAAATTACTTCTCAGTAATCATGGATGCACCTTTGCCCGAGGTCCTTCCCGTATCCTATCCAGCTGCCAGCGTGATGGTCCTAGCGGGCGGGGGGGGGGAGTAATTGTGTATACAGGAAAGAGCTGGATACTGTCTGGGGACATAGCGTTAGAACTCTTTGCCAATAGTCTCTCTGTTAAGCCATAGAAATGAAATGGGGGCACCTCGTACTACCTCTACCTCCTCCCCCTGGCTCTTACTACTCCCTGGTATTGTGCATACAGTACCTCTGGCTGACTTATTAGAATAACCTGGGCTTGTGCCTGGAAAAAAAATCTTTGTCGTCTTTCCAGCGCCCTTAACTCGCTGTTCTCCAGCTCAGGTCCTCTTTAGGTTTAACCCAAGCTTTACTGACAACACAGAGCGGCTGATATATATTATATACTTATTATGTATAATGTAAGTAGATGATGAATCGATGTAGGAAGGGAAGTGCTTTGGTATGAAAGAACTCATTTTCCTTCTTTGTTCTCATTTTGGAATCGTCAGAAGAACAATTAGAAGGAAGAGGTTAGCTGTAGTATGAAGTGAGTAACATCTGCGTGAAAACACTTGTATTACAGAGTGTGAACAACTGGAAAGCATTCAAATATGTGGAGTTTGGTACAAGAAAATGGCACAAAGAGCTCTAGCTGCTTGCCTCGCTCCATCGCAAGCAAATTAGTGCTTGCGCGAGATGAAATATATTATCTGGGTGAAGTGGAATGAGTAATGGAGCCATTGCTGGTATGCGTTAGGAGTCTGCAAAGGGTCAGGTGTAGGGGAGTTTGAAATAGGAAACCAGTTGGATTCTGCCAGAGGCCGCTTAAAACTCTCCGGGGCCATGTGTGTTTTTCCAGACTCCAAATATCTGACTACTTTGCATCAAAGCCGGTCCACATGGGATGGATCCCAAACTGGCTTCTGTTACCATGCACCGTCCAGGAACAGAGTAATTTGGTAAAGGGGTACACACAGTTCCGTAAGAGAGAAAACCAAACATCTAATTTCATAGAAATTGTGTTTTTAATGCATGGATACAAAATATTTACACAGTAAAAGGCTGGAGGTAAGACATTGACCTAGAGCAAAGAGGTCTTTAACCCCCTGTGCACAGCCACCTCGCTTTATGGCAGAGTTATGGACAGTTTATACTATACAGGTTCTGTGGTGTGAAGACTTAAGATGTGGATAGTACTAAATATGTATATATAGGTTTACAAAATGCTCACATTATAGGATAGCCAGGTAACTTGTTGAATGGGGGGGGGGTGACATCCTACCCCCAACAGTGTCCATAGCCTCTCACTTGGGTTGGGGCGCGATAATGATATTCCTGTGACCTTTCACTGCTTTCAGGCGGTCGCTCTCAAAGTCCACCACTAGCTTCCGCAGTCCGGCTTGTTGGGGACGGAGGTCCACTCTGACCTTCGCATCTTGTCCGGGCTCCACGGGGCAGTCGCTGCGAGGACAGGACAGTAAGAGGTCAAACATTGTCTAGGAGTATTTGTGTGGTTGATTTCAAGCACATTCTAATAAAAGCTAGATTTTTATCATTTTTGGCTCCTGTTTATGAGTTACATAGAATTTACAGATTAAAAAAACCACTTGTCATGGGCTGTGCTATGCATTAAATACACTCCCCTCTAGATATATAACTTACAGAGTCTTCTCCAAGAGTCCCTCTATCAGACCGGCTCCTTCCACGGAGAAGCTGCAGCCGGTTATCGGTTCATTTAAAGGATTCTTTAGTGAAATCTCAGCCACCAGCTTCCGGTTTTGCATGGGCTCCCCCATAACCTGTAGATGGTACAGGATAAATCAGAAACTTACATCTGTGTTTTCATTGCTTATCCCGGTAACATTTTAAGAAAATGGCACACATTGAGCTCAAAGTTCCAACAGTTAGGCTTATTAGATGAAAGCTCTTTATATATTAAACCACTAAACGTTCTATGTGACCATCACCTTCTGTTCTCCAGCAGGAGACAAGCTTCTTGTGAGTCTGCTGTCCTGCGGTGACTACCGGCCTCCAGGGCCGGACTGGCCTACCGGGAAAAATAGTATTAAAGCAGCGCCGGCCGGCGGCATCGGCACCCAGCGGCCGTGTGCGATGGCCGCCTAGTGATGGGAGCAGCGTGAGGGGTGAAAGCTCCGCCCCCTCACACGGAGCTTTCACCCCTCACTCTGCCACCATCACTATGTGACCATTAGATTGCCGGAAATCTAATCTAAACTGCCGCTGGGTGCTGAAGCCGCCGGCCGGAGCTACTTTAATACTTTTTTTTTTTTTTACTTAATATGGCAAGCCGATCCGGCATATTAAATAAAAAAATAAAAGTATTAAAGTAGCTCCGGCCGGCGGCATCAGCACCCAGCGGCAGTTTAGATTAGATTTCCGGCAGTCTGATGGCCGCATAGTGATGGGAGCAGTGTAAGGGATGAAAGCTCCGCCCCCTCACACTCAGGGTCAGTGACTTCCTGTCAGCATAGAAAATGGCGGCCTGCAGCTACCAGAGGAAGGAGGCCAAGATGAAAAAACCCCAAAGTGGAAGAAGTAAAAGGTCAGTAAACTATTTTTTTTTTTTTTTTAACAAACTACAATATTTTTTTATGTAAAAGCCTTATGCCCCCCTATATGCCACTCTGCCTCCCTGATATGTTTCATACCCTCCTATATGCCACTCTGTCCCATGATATGCCTTTTAACACTTTTTCTTTCTGGCATTTTAATACAAATAACGTGATAAAAAGAATGTTTTTGTATGTATAGTTATTTGTATGGTAAATAGTGTGACTTGGGTATGTATTAGGGGTGCGTGTGGGTAGAAGAGCTCGACCGGGAGATAAACTATATGGGGCTGCTCTCCAAATGTTTCCAGGGGTGCTTTTCAGTCCAAGTCCGGCCCTGCCGGCCACCAGGGCATGGCTAACTGGATCAAGTGATAATAGCACAGTTTTGAGACTGCTGCCATCTAACCACAGGGGTCTACAGCAACCCAGAGGGTCTTATCTGTGCTTTTCTTACAGTTGGTGAAATCATGTATTATTTGGATGGCATGTTGTCATTGTTTATCAACAAGTGTATCGTGTTAAAGAGCACCTGCCATAAAGTCATATAGAATGGTATATAGTGAAGCTATATGGAAACTGGTTTCCAGCCCCTCTAATGGATATAAAATCCCCCCTGTCCAGGAATAGCTCAGACAGCTGGAGGGAGAGGGGTTTGGGGGGTTCATAATATTATAAGTTGTGCTACGATCCTTTCAAGGGATATTAGAACTTGTAACAGTTAAACGCCCGGCCCCCTCCCGTAAGTGATGTAATGGCGGGGTCGGAAGACTGGATCCACATGGACAGGGAGATTAATGGGAGCTCTCGATGTGCCTGCCTAAAATAATAAACTATCATTTCCCTGCGCAGCTGACTCAATATCCAAAATGTAAAACTCCTACTGCTTAACCTGGCTCTGTCCCATGCATTGTCTTTGTACTAGTCTACACAAATAGTTACACAACCTTACGACACACTTTTACTTGCTTTATTAAACATACCTAACAATCCATATACCACTAGAAGCGAGCAGGGTGGTGTTTGCTCCAGCTACCTCTGTCCAGAATGTCAGAGTGGAGAAACATGGGCTGGAAGCCTACTAAAAAGTTCCCTTCTCTAGTGTCATTGGGTCATGAAAGCCTGCCTTCTGCCCCACCACGGCTGCCTTGGCCGCCTCCATATACCACCAATAATAGCCACGTTTTGGCATACAGCAACCAAAAATCCCTTTATTCCATCGTAAACAAAACATCACGAGTTTAAAAGCAGCACTTTCTGAACCCAACTATGTCCCGCTGTTGTTGAACTTCAACTGCCTTGACCGTCAGCCAGGTTTTGAATAAAAGCATAGTTGAGGATCAGGCAGACTTCAACAAGAGCTGAAGTCCTACTTCGGTCTGGCGATGGACAGCATGTAGTGCTCCAGCTGGCAATAGAAGGATACACAAGTCCGTAGGGTTTAATTAGGGTGCGCCTAATGAGCGACCCGGTAAGCTATTGTACTGTCAAGCCACCTGCCCGGAACCTCTGTTCAGGTCTAACGTGCAACAGCAACTTTTAAAGCAGTGACGTGAAAGGAAAGATGTTACTCTTCCATGTTGCTTCAAAGCCTTACCTTCACTTTGATGTCCGGATTCTTGACATAAATATCTCTCGTGGCCAGGTAGATATCCTTCGTTGAATAATCATGCAGGAGAGCCATCATTTTGATGAGGTTGTCTTCTGTCAGGTTGCACCCGTACTGCTCATAATTAAGCCGCAGAGGTACTTTCTTTTCTGTTCAAGGAATTATCAAGAAAGTCATGGTTACGAATGACTGGCTATAATATACTAAATGGTACGTTTCAGATATGAAAAGTGGAACTTTTGCTTCATTAGCTTTTACTATCAAGGGCCATCTTGGCTCTTCCCCAGAGGAGAAACCTGTTAGGTTCTCACACACCTGCTCGACCCCAGCGAGTTTCTCGCCGACGTCTGGCCAACTTCCAGAAGCTCCTAATGGGCTTCGGCAATAGATATTTGAGTTTGTGATGCAAGACATCTAAGGAGACTTTCTGTTTCTCCATTTACTTAATTCAGCTTGGAGGGTAGCACAATGTCAAGGCACCGTCTATTAAAAAGCTTAGATGTCTTTTTGCACCCCCAATGCTATTACTGCGAAACCATAAAAATCCACCAGCGGGTAAACTAGCAATGCCTTGGGCCATATTAGTTTATACAAGCTGTAACATCATACGGAGGATACAGCTGCCACCACTGTGATATTAACCGTAACTCCATACCATGTAATGATACGCAGACCAGGCAACGCTTATTAAAACCCAGGTATTGAGTTTTGGGCAGAACACGGGGCAGGAATTACATGGGGTTTTATTGGGAACAGGCCGGTCACGGATTAAGCCCCTTGGCTCATGCCTGCCCTCCAACAAAAAAGTGCTTCTTACGCAAGAAAAGGTAATGCAGAACAGGGTTTGTGGGAGGGACTTAGAAGATAGTAGGTGGAGCTTGGACAACCAACTAAATACAGATGGGGGGAGATAACATTAAGCTCACCAATCTCTAATAGCGCCCTCTAGTGCACATAGACTGTAGGGTAACCCTAACCATCCAAACATCGACGGGGAATCAAAGGTACAAATACTCTTTCACTAAAGGTTGATTATTAACCTTTATTTAAGGCAAAAAGACAGACAGGATGACCTCATAAGCAAACGACACCGGTCAATAACAGAAAAAAAGACTGCAACAAAAGTGGTTACTGTTTTGTGAACCAATTTAAATATTAACACATCACAACGCGCACCCCTGGTGTGTAATGGTTATCTATCTGCAAACAATACTTACACAATGGAGGTCCTATTACTGACATTAATACACTGCGCGCCGTGAAAGAATAGTAACAATGTAGCCATAGACTGCTGGCTAATTCTAGACAGTAGTACTCCAGTGTTATTTATTGATTATATAGCACCGCTATATTCTGTAGTGCTGTTACTTTACTGGATTAGACAGCAATACAAAAATTACTTTCACAGTATAGATGCTTTAGATCTTAATACCAAATAAACAACGATATCATCAGGACACGGCTGGCATTTGTTCCTTGTGGCCAATCGTAACTCTATTTCCCGGATCACACAACAAGGTAGAAGGTATAACCAAGCCATCATTAGCTGGGAGAAGTAGAGGGGCTCAGATAATTACAAGGGTCAAAATGATACGGTGGGGCAAGTGCCATGAATGTAAAGATAACAGGCAATTCCTGCCCCTCTACTGCGCATGTCCAAAGCTAAAGGAACTTTTCTAGCTCACAAGCCAACAGTGGGAGTCACAGACAGGTTCGCGTTTATCACTAATCAGATCTGTATTTTATTTCTGATACGGAGTCTTGAATATGAAACATTCTGTGGGAGAGGAGCATTCCTCCATCAAGCTTACTGACCATATTAGGTAAAGGATCCAGTACCGAGCATGAAGACATGACCCCAGTCAGGCTGGGTGTAAATGCTTCAATCTTGGGTAACAGAAAATAATTAACAATTAACTCAGCACCAAGGAATCAGGAGGCTTATAGAACAAAATGATTGTTGATATTTCTATATCTGTGCCAATAATCTCTATTTATATATATCAGACATGTACTTTAAGATCCTGGACTGTATTAGTCTCCTACTTCTACAGGGAGGTGGTCTCATGTACTCACTACTTATTCTGCATGCATTTCCTATCAGTCATATTATACAGTCCGCCCTTTCTTTTCTAAGTACATCGCACCAAGACAGACACTGTGCCTATAGTGTTGCAAACACATATACTTGTCTCCCTTCAGACTGTCAAAGAAAGTCCACCAGAAGGGACCTTGGAAGGTCCCAAAAAGTTGGAAAGGGATCACCTTTGACTGCAGGACCCCATCCATCTTCAGATTATTGAGAACGTAGATTATTGTACAATAGTACAATTTACAGTTTCCATTTTTAATTGACTTGTTACATTGTGACACAGTCTTAGAAGTTCAAATGGAGGACCTCCAACCCTGTGCCTTAGAATGCCAGCCTACCCGTTTTAGGAGCTTCTGGCTGTAGATGAAGGGAATTTCAGGCAACCACATCTTGTACAGCAAGAGGTTTAAAAAACCTGGCAGAATCACACGCTTTACCTGATTGAGCCTCCAGCTTGAGGTTGAGAAGATCCTTCATCGCACATTGTGGGCCGACATCTCCAGTATAACTGGCTGTGCGACCGCAAAACATCAGGCGACATTCCTTGTCCTGTTCTGTGCCGTTGTTGATCACCGCAAACACGTCAAAGTCACTGCCTTTGTTCATCCCTTCGGAACCTTTAATCTTGATGGTGATTCCAGAGGCGTCCCCCCTTTCCTCTTCCTTCTCCAGCCCAGAGAGCTTGTTTGCTTTTTCAAAGACCCTTCGTTCATCCTCAGAGCCTTTAGAAGAGAGAAATGCAGAGCCGTGTTACATTGTATACATCCATCATGAGAAGTTTGCTTTATTAATTTGAAGCCATTTATTTCCCAAAAGTAAAGTTTCAAGTTGTGATGACCTCTAAAATTGGCAGGTTGTTTATTAAAAAATAGTTTCTACACTAAAGAGGGCGTTTATATAATGCCGTTAGATAAAAGGGTCAAAACATTGTAATTCAGGAAGCCTGCTCATAAGGAATAATTTAGACGTTGTGGGAGAAAATGAAAAGTTAAGAGGTTAGCCAAATAAATGACGCCTACCCTCTGGGTATTTGTAATTGTGTGTGATGTCTTCTCTATTGTCCCGTCCCACAGCCTTTGTGCTGATATTCTGACCCACTTGAAAAGTGGAAACAGTCTGTTTGACCGTGCCGTCCTTCTGCTCCACATAATAAATCACATCTGCGTTCACCTCCGCAAAAATAAATGGAACGTCGTACTTCATACCCAGGTCACCCTCCTTGATGGCGATGACGGGAGCTGGGCCACAGCAGTATACTCCTGCGGAGACAGCAGAACGTCACAAAACCGAGCCAACCGAAAACAAAGAAGCTAGTATTGAGTCGCATGTTGCCCATACCTTCACTTTTCTCCTGTGGGGTTGGATCCACAACCTGCCACCCGTCGTAACCTCCTCCCAGATCTGGACGCGCCATCCACGCCTCTATCCAGCAGTGGAAGTTCCTTCAATCCAAGAGAAACATTTGAGATGAAATGGAAGATTAATACCGCTGCTACCTCAGTCACTTTGCTTTTGTAGAATGAGCTGCAGGATTCTATGACAATCCACCAATAACGTCCAATCATCAGAAGCAAAATCGCTGGTTTTCATCATGATAAATAGCATTTTTCCCAAACTTTGCACAAGAGTCACTCTATAACCACCGATGCTTCATACAGGCAGAAGTACTTTGCATGTTAATAGAGAAAAGGCATGGAAGACGTGTTCAGGTAGAACCTTACCATATCATGTCCTTCTGTTTCTTCTGCTTATTGCCTTGTTCATCCAGGTACTGCTCGATCAACAGGTTGCTGTTAGTATCATGGGCAGAGTAGTAGTTAGTGATGACACGGCTTGGGATCCCAAGACAACGCAGTACTGTGGGAAGAAAGGAAGAGACGTTGGTGAGATTCTGGAGCCCAGGGCAGAAGACACCCTTCCTACAAATAAAGCACAATCTAAAAAATAAACCCCCAATGATAGTTTTGAAAGTTATTGCTTCCAATGTACCTAGAAAGTTCTAAGTACCCATGTCATCCGTGTTTCCATGCTCCTCACCTGAACACGCCACAGCAGCAAAAACCCAACATTGCCCGTATCTCACAGCCTGGCACCCAAATTTCCTCCACCGCCGTAAAATGTCAACACTGCCTATCCAGAACATGGGGCTGATGCCATCATCATACTGGTTGTCCCAGCGGCCGTAGAGCACTCCTCTATCGTCGTTGCAATTTACCTGCGAAGAACAAGCAACATTAAAACATATATGTAAGATTCTCTGCAACTTTTACATTTCAATACAAACTCATTAACTCCTGTTGGCGTGACAGAATTGTTGTAGACAACCTCAGGCGTTGGCGAGAAGAGGAAGTTTTATGGTGTCCTGGACTCACCATAGCACTCACAACACGACTGATATAAACCGGGTCATTCCGTCGAGAACAGTCCCGACTGGAGTCTCTCACGAATTTAGGGTTGGTATCCAGTAACTGGAGGCATGCTTCTAATATGCCGTCTTCAAACTGTAAAACAAAAACGTATTCAGGACCCTAAGGAAGTATGTATCCGCAGGAGAGTTTCGCTTGCCCCAAAAAGAGATGTCTGAGCGACAGTAAATGGTATGCTGCCTAAACACTAGGAATAGCTGGAGATTGTTGGAAGAATGTCAATATCAAGTGGGGCGACATATTGTCGTGTCATTTAATGATTTCCATAGAATCCTCCCACAGAATACACTCCTCGTTCTGGTCATTCATATTTCTCAATCATTCAAAGCAGCGTAGCCACAGTTCTCTGCGACTCCTGCATTTGCTGAAAACCTTTTATGGAATAAAGCGAGTTCTCTGTTAAGACTGGGAGAGAGTCTCTTGCTGGGGTTTTTATAAATAAATGCATGCGAGTGGAAGAAACTGAACGTGGGGACAAGCGGCGTTCATCCAAGGATGTGTCAGGAGGAGATAACGAACACTGTGGTGGAGAAGCAGCGGCAGCGTCGTTACGATAAGAAAAAGGAGGGACTTCTTTGAAGACCAGAAATATATCTTTGTGAGAAAATAAAGAATGAACTGTTTGAGGACAAAAGGGCACTGCTCTGTCGGAGCTTCTACACAAAACATGGCAGAGGTCACAAGGAGGCAACAACATTTTTGTCCTTTGAAGGTCTTGGGACATTAGTCTCATCGTATTCATGACAGGCCGTCATACTTGTCTGGTTATGCATTCCTTTCCTCACCCAGAACGTGTCAATTGAATTTGGTTATATGGTATCCTGAGATGACCATTCATAAGCAGTGTGAAGGGCAGAAAGTTAAAGGCAAACTTCGCAAATGCACGTACCTGACCAAAGTTCCATGGAACACTGTTTATTGAGTTCTTCGTGCCTTGGAAGATGATTCCATACTGGGTCACCACATACTCTGTTCGCTGGTCCTCATTTTCTATGTATACAGTGTCCTCTAGGAACAGGAGACAAAATGAAATATACAAAGGTAGACTCGGAATCCCCAAAGTGATTTCCAGATGGAGATAAAACATTTCTAGGGGCAGAAATGAAGCTTTTGAACCTGGTGGGTGCCATTGTACTACTGCGTATAGTCTAATTAAAAAAAAAAAAAGCTGACAAGGCATGACAAGGTAATTAAGTCTAATTGTGAGTTTAGCAGAGAGTCACATTTAAGAGGGAAGAGACTCCATGTCCTTCAGCTCATTCCTGTCAGGGACACCATGATGTAAACATGCCAATTTCCCTTGTTTCTGTGTTCTTACCGGGACACCATGGGTTGAAGAGTAAAATGAAAGTCCCAAGATGGAAGCTGGTTCCTTGGTATCCTGTGGAGGCCTCCAGTGAAAAGTTGTAGGAGCCAATGGGTGCATCAGGTGGAGAGTTGATTGACAGTACTAGCTCATTCCCATCGTTGCTACTCACAGCTGCGCTCCAGGCTCCTTCCTGAAGGGAGTCCGACACCGGAATGTGAGCTTGGGTTCCGCATTCTTGAGAAGGCTGTGGACCTGTAGAGGAGAGAAATCTGCGTGATCACCGAGGCCCTAAATGATGTCAAAACCCCATTCCACTCTATGGAATCAGCAGTAACATTGCTTTAGTTGCTATGGTAATGAGACCACTATTGCATCAGATTTGATCCTGGTGCAAAGTGGTTTTATCACTGGAATCTTCCTACCGTTGTTATAACAACAAGACCGCTTCTCAAACTTTGCACAAGCACTTCTTTTAACTCATAGCCACCTGCGACTCTATCCTTCCTGGCATTGTTACTGAACACTGAGCTAAACTCCCTCTGCAAACACAGAGACATCGCTGAAACGGATCGGCGTCTGCCCGGGGATTACTGCAGCATGATCGGAATTCCACCCCAACGTTCAGGGCAAACATGTTTTTACAGAGTCCATATAGAAATAACAAACACGGCATTAAGCGATACCCCTTCCTCCAGCTTATTGCCATAAAATGGATTTCTATGTAGAAAGACTATTAACCAAAATATGGACATTTTGCTCAGCCCTCCTCCACCTGAGGTCCTTTTGGACCGGGTAGTTCCTTAAGGTGCCCAACAAAGAATAGAAAATTCACCACATCCATTTTGTTTAACCCAAATATTTCTAGTAAAGGCAACAATGGAGAAGTATACTGATAAAAAAGGAAACTAATGATTTATATAACAATATAAACTAAAAATACATCCTTAGGATGACTTGCTTATTGTCCAAGGGGTCTCCTAGATGTCAAGGAGTCTTTTCCCCTCGTATACCTTTTCGGCAAGCTGTGTTGGGTATGCTCCCTCTCCATGAATTGGGATCTAAATGTCTGTCTCAGAACACGCCATGGTTCTGAACAAAAATAAGTGTGTGATATGATAAATTCCTGCAGAATTCCTGGCAATAAATAATTCCAGAAGAAGTAGTCCATATCAGCTTCGAAGGGCCAACGTGTCCACCAAGAAGACCTGGGTTCCCCACTGTGTTATTATACACAGAATGGCATTCCATAACATACCTGTCTCAACATTGATCGCCAGATTGTCTACCCCTTCCTCGTAACCCCGGGTGGAAAAATGGAGCTTGACATGGAAGGCCTGTCCCCTGCGGACAATGAGCTTCGTACAGCCAGCATCGGCCGTGTGGTGGCTGCGGTTATTGCTGGAGCAATCCAAGTCGCAGCTTTCCAGAACCAGATCTGCAGAATCACAGAGTGAAGATATTAGAGATCATGTTTGTGTTATCTCTTAATTGTGGAATCTTAAAAGTCATACAACAGTAGCCCATCATTCATGCACACAGTCTATACATGTGTTCTGAAATACCAGTTTCTTCCTAGCAAGCCCTGACTTTCCTAGTTTTATAGTTTCTCCTGTTCTCAACCGAAATCAAAAGATCAATGTTATGCATCACCGCGAAATTCATTTTATTTGACCCAGAGGAACTGGTGTGTTTGCAGACCTCGGCGACCGGACATGCGTAATTGAGTATCGGTGAACGAGGTCCTGTCTTGTTATAATCCCGAGACACGGAGCCAAAAGAAGCATTCCATCTAACATAATCCTCCCGGTTCATTGACAAGGGTTAGGGCGACGGCCGAAACGCAGCTGTGTGCGAGAACAGACGAGGATATGCATTACTTGTGAAGATCCTAATTACTCCTGTTCTATATCTAACTACAACATGACTCCTCCGGTGAATGATGAAGATCTGCGACACAAAACGCTCATTAACTTTACAAGTTGCTGAAAACGTGACCCCCGTCCCCCTTTATTCTTGAAACTGGAGATGTCCTCCTCCCCAATCTTGATCTCATCCTAGAATTATTTGGAGACTGTAACTTTTGGGAGATCGATTACTTGTGGAGTCGGTCTCCATGCTGGAGGACTTCAACTAAACAGAGGCAGAATCCATTCTAGACCAAAGCTCCAGTATAGAACACATACCATACAAGAAGCAAAATGCCAAGTCTGAGGCCATTCTTCTTGTACCCAACAGTCTTGATAATTCGAGATACAAGCCAACAAGCCTCTCTAGTCTGGTTTGTGAAGGTCAGTTTGACCTTTGGTGTCATGATCAACATTTACAAACCAGACGAGAGGCTTGTTGGCTTGTATATAACCCATGACCTACTGACTTTGCTTGTGAATATGAATCATAACACGATATGATTCACGGCATCAGGACCGACCACCCCTGTGACCATAAACAACTTTCCCAATCTGTGGAATCTCGGCAGGAAAGTACATTGTGTTTCATTGTCATTACCAAGTAGGAACTCCTATGAGTCACCAAAAATTACATTTTTACAATTCCTAAAGTTAAAAAAAAAAAAAATACCCCCTCGGTGCAGGGATATGCCCTAGAACCGTACGTCCTTTAGCTGGGGATCATGGGAATTATAGTTCTTCAACGTTCTACAGAGGAACTGCCGTTGCTACAGTGTAATTCTCACAAGAGAAATGTTTCTGGCAGTAAGATTGTGAATTAGACCGTTTTACATGATTAAATAATTATTTCTGGGTTGGACTCGGACATCCAGCGGTCCCGGGGATAATGTTTCTAACGCTGCGTTTACTTCCAAAGCGTTCATCAGAAGTGCAGGTGAAACGGAACGTTAAAATATATACATATATGTCCCATACGTTCATTAATAATTGGGCGGCGGATCATCATATCTGGGGAATTTATGAATGAGTTGACCCAGAGATATTAACCCTTTAAAAGCCCGTCATGAATCTTCTAGGCAGTGACTGGCCCCAAATGCGTTTCCCAAATGGCTCCAATCCCCGTCGTCATGGAAACTCGGGGTCAACCTCTATCCAACCTATCAAGGCGGCTTTACATCCATCTTGCCTTCGTTTTGCAATTTTTTCCTTCATAGTCAAAAAGGTAAATAATGACTAATTTAGCAATTTTACCTGCGTCAACAGGAAATAGGTGGTCAAAACTGATGGTATTACTGTTTTTTTTTTCCTAACTGGAACCCATAGAACAAAAAATAAATGCTTGAGCATAGGTGAAAGGCGAGACATTCGTCAAGAGCGGACGGAGATCACAGAGACCTATTCACTGAACGCTGGAACAATTTAGACACCCGAAAACGAGCTGCTTTCTTAAAAATATTTACAGAACTTGGCAGCCACAGCGAGACAAATTCTTCCGACGCCAAACCGAACATAAACCTTATGATTTCTGCCATTTTTCATGGCCTCTTTCAATTACTGTCTGATTTGGCTCGAAACGCAGCCGTTTTACGGCGTTCTGCTACAAGCACTTCAAATAACGAGCGTTAAAGATGCTGTTGTGAGACTCTGTGACTCTATACATACAATGTGTACGTTTAGCGGGAGAATGGCGTGTTTTTGTATACGGTTTATTTTTTCATTGTTTAGTTTATAAACCAATTTCCTCCTGGTTCTATACACAGGAGAACCCTACAAACACTCTAACACCCAGCAAACATTCCGAGATAATACAAAAGAGGGACTGGGTTCCAGGACACTTGGGAGGTATATATTAGTAGAACTCAAAAGGAGACAGAAGTGATCACCTGTTAAATTGCTAAAAGCAGAGAACAAAAAGTGTAATGCAGATCATAAAATGACACCAATTCAATAAAAAAAAAAAAAGTTTCAAACTAAACAGATATTCATTGTAGTTTCTAGAAACAAAGTTTATAAAGCAGCCTTTTCTAGATGGTATCTGTTCCTTGAAACACGCGTAATCTCCAGTAAGAATATGTAAGGAGTGCCACCAAAATAGGTTGCCCAAGGTCATGCTTAAAGACGGCCCATCCCATGCATGTTTAAATTCAATGGCTGTATTAACCTCTTCCACCTCTGCAGGGAGGCTGTTCCCTGCATCAACAACTCTCTCCGTAAAGTTAAACCACCGTCCATTACACCCAAGCCTCTGACCTCCTAATTATAGATTACGATCTCCTGTCCGAACATTAAAAATAAAGGGATTGCCAGCGTGGGACGGAGTCGTCGGGCTCCTTAACGAATGTTGGCAGCAGGTTTATGGAATCCTCCCTACATAAAGTATCTGGCAAAAGGGATATACTGGAAATTATGGATGCCAGAGTAATTTTACCCCCCCCTTCTAGAGCCGAATACAGGAGGCAGTGTATATGTGCTGGGTGTATGGATAGTAGCGTAGGAAAGCTTCACCCCCCACCCCACGCCTGTATGCATGTACTTGGATGCAGAACGCGGGATTTGTGACTGTTACAGTAATACCAAGTTTTCCAATATGTCACGCTTAGGAGGAGGGACACAAAATAAAGTTATGGGGCCCACGCCACATCGTACGCACACAGCGACACTCTTTAAATATATTTTACTTAAGATTTAAAATGTAAATAATAAATACAGCGACACCGTAACACAATACATACACACATGCGCACATTACACAATCCGCTGGACACACACACACCCCTTCTAATGGTGAAAACATAGAAGCTAAAAAGTAGCGTTAAAGGAACAGACATCAAGGACATTTTATATTTATTTGCTCTTTAAAGACACAAAATTGTTACAATGTTATGTTTTTCTGTATAACGTGATGTAAAAATATTTATATCATATTGTAAAACAACCCCAAGGTGTACAGCGTTCTGTCCACGTACTTTGGTCATTTACAATGAGAATGAGGTTTAACCCTTCAGAGGGAGGGGGCGGGATCGGCCCCTCTCCGTATCCGCAGTTCTCGAGCCTGTGCCTTGTGTTTGTCATCTGTCGCCTACAAACGCTTTTAACACATTCCTCTGGGTGGGGGGGGAGGGGAAACTTTTTGTACTTTGCATTTCCAAATTCCACCCCTTTACCCAAGGTATGTTAAAGTCATCATTATCGTTTATTTATATAGAACCAGGGATTCCCGCGGCACTTCTTACAGTCCCTACATTCAAAGGGTCTGACAAAACTAGAACCGACGGACTAGGACGAGCGGTTACAATCAGGTAAAGAGGGGGACAGAACATTACCCAACTACAACTCCCATGGATCTCAGCCAACCATTTGGACAGCCAGCTGGGCCACTATCTGTTGGCTACTCATGCAGAATAATGGCTTGACAATGCCATCCCATCCCCCAGGTATACATCAGTTTCTGCTTGAGCACAGGTGATCCAGTAGGGAATATATAACCGGATGATGTTAGGGAAGGAGCAGCCTGCCAGTTTGCTAACACAAGTCGTTGTGTAAAACGCATAAGTGGTATAAGGGTTAAATATTTTTAACCTCAGGTTGTCAGGTCCCGGATTTGACTTCGGAGGAGGTTCTTGCAGCGAGGTTCGTACCCTGTATTACATCTGTTCCTAATATTCATACATCCTTTACCGCCCGAGGGCTCGCTATTTAAGCGCAGACGGCTCTAACCTTCTGTGTTCTCCAACCTATGCCGATTGCGTGCACAGAAAACACACAAAATCACGAGCCGTGACCAACGCGTTCCAGAACACATATGCAGCGATAACCGCAGCAGCGACCATTCGGACCGGGGCACAGAGTGCGGAATGAAAAAAAAACACAAAAGAACATTTTTTGTGGGGTTATCTGCATGCCATTGGTTGCTATGGCGACTGCACCACTTTGCAGAACTTTGCAGAACTTTGCAGAAGAATAGTCTTTGATACATTGTATGGCTCTGTGCAATATGATGGCGCTATATAAATAAACAAAAAATATTGGTGCAAAAGCATCATATAGGGGATATATTTTATATATATATATATATATATATATATATATATATATATATATATATATATATATATATACACACACACACACACACACACACACACACACATACACACATACACATACACACACACACATATGCACGCACGCAGTATATCTGCAATGATACATACCGCATAACATATGTAATGCATTCTAGGATACATACGTTACAGAAGTACATGACATTGAGATGCATAAATCTATACCAAGACTTATAGAAAATGTACGTTATGAAAACATGTTAAGGCAAAACCCGAAAGTTTATGGTGTATCTGGCCGTATAGAAAGCGATACGCCGAGTCTGCATACAGTATAGAAGTGTATAAGCGTGTAATACAGAGTGACAAACATATATATATACAGAAGTCCTCTCACGCTGCAATGCATGGATTTATACAAAGAGAACGCACAGATATTTTTCACCCCCGCGGGCAGTCTGCGCTTAGCTAAAAATAACCTCGTAATTCACCAACTTTACAGCAGTTATGATGTCATTGTGCAGGCTGTATATGAGGTCAGCGTATAGGTGCAGGGCTATAGACCGTGAGAAGTGAGCTTTATACACAGTACCTTCAGCCATGATTCAGGTCCCAGCCACAGATCTCCTCTCTGTATAAGAAATGATATCCTAACTATAGCTTTGCCCTTTTATACACAGCCTCCTGATCACACCCCGGGGGGGGGGGGAGTGGAGTGGGACAGTCAGGGCAGGGAGAACTTTACTCACAGGACCAAGGACCTTACTACAAAGGAGAGGGGGGGGCAGCTTCTTAACCCTCTGATTGCTGGGTGGAGGCTAGTGGTTTAACCCTTTGCTTGCCAGAGCAGGAATGCTTAGAGCCTTGCAAAGCAGCCACTACTCAAGAGTGCTCAAAGGATTGGGTCTTATCCCTCGCTTAACTTCCACTGGCACTCAAGGAGTTAAGGTCTACTGTGTACATATTATATGCAGAACCATAGGACTTATCCAAGGAGATGTATGGATTAAGGGGATTTTAAGCAATGGAGTGCGTGCTGGTGCAAAAAATGTGGATTGTCAGCCCAATTAGAGTGTAAGCTCTTGCGTCTAGGGCTTCCTACAGAAAAAGGGATAGTGAAGTTAACTAGTAGTAATTATGTGTTTTGTAAAAAGGATTCTGTTGAACATATTTGAAACAGCTCAAAAAAAAAAAGGGGGGGGGACTCCAATATTTGCATTAATAGAAGATATTGGTAAGTTTTACTCATGTGATGACCTAGTTCCATAAATTAACGTGGATATAAACCTCCGTTACATGTTTAGACAATCACGATGAATGTATTCCTTTACTGCCCAACTTCCCAACAGCATTTTACACGCTATAAACGTCATGTCCGACCCCCTGAATATATATATATATTGTATGAAGCGCTGCGTAAATTGTTGGCGCTATATAAATAATAATAATAATGGCAGAGGCATTCCTGTAATCGTAACTTTGTGAAGGAGTCCCCTCTTAATCCCACAGTCTGAAAGCAGTATTGTTTTTTATAGCGCCATCATATTCCGCAGCGCTGTACAACGGAATACATCTTAAAAAATAGTATCGCTTTATGTTCTAAAGCATTGTGGGAAATAGTCACGTATCGACCAAGCACGTGGATCGGGGATGCAAACGTCGGCGCAGTATTATTGGATTCTTCGTCGGTGCCTATGTTACCCGGATAAAATGTTCTTACGTGTAAAATGAATCAGAATGAGACTTTCCGCCTCTCAGAAAACATCCCATCGTCAGCCAAGAGCTTCATAAACCTCTCCGGTTCTGCTGACCGTTCTCAATCACCACCCGTGGGTTTCTTCAGCGTATTAAACCTCACAAGTGCCTTCTTCATGCGCAGAACGCTTCCCAAACAGCACAGATCTCTCCGTCGTGTGCGCAGAGCTTGCTAATCCCAAACCACTCTCTTTCCCTCACGGACAAAGCTCTCTAAACCCCAAATGTTTCTTCTTCATCGGTGTCGAGCTTTCCGAATCCCTTCTAGATACGTGAAATACCTTCTTTTGTGCGCTTGGTAACACTTCTTATATTGGCTTATACCTCTTAAAACCTCACGAGTCTCTTCTCTGTGTGTACGGAAGGCTTTGCTACAGCTGTTGTGAACACGGACACTTCCAACCCCCCTGAGAGTCCCGAGACAAATTACGATTCCATTGGGTATTCAACTGGATACCAAATAAATGTCCCCTGTGTTGGGCCATCACACCTTTTTTACAGCATAGTGATGCACGCAGACCCCACAAGGCTTGCTGGGGTCAGAGACCGCGGCCCCCGGGCCACAGCCCTCTGTCTGATATCCATTTACAACCCCATTCTCGCTCTCAATACAAATTTCATTCATTGTGTTGTATTTTCTATGACTGCGATGCAAGCATCATAGCCTCAACGTTACAACTAGCGAAAGGGGAGTGGCTGTTGATTTGGGGGTGTGGTTAGAGGTGTGGCCAAGGGAAGGGCTTTACAGGGGCTTTTATGTGGCCCAATTATTGTCATCCATACTGATAGATATGGAATCAGAAAAAGAATGATTATTTACATGTTTTAATTTATAAACACATTATCGTTACTTTTAGGGCTGTAGAACCCTCTGATCCCCTCATACCCAGCAAACATTCCGAGCTCCTAGAAAAGAGTGGCATCAGGGGAGGAAAAAGGGACAGAGATTCGAGTGTATCAATGAGGGACACTTGAAAAAGTGGCTACTAGAGCAGGCAACGTTAGTGGCCACGATGGCAGGGAGCCGTATCCCGCAACGTAAACCTGAAAATAAACGGCAGACTTGGAAACGACCAGGAGACCGCCGTGAATCACCGCCACTCCTATTAATCCCAGTCCCTGGAGCGTCTGACTCTCACCTGGGAAATCAGACAGTGATGTGTTGTACAGAAAGCTGGAAAAAAGACGATGTGTCGTGGAGCGGTTAACCCTTCATGTGCCATAACAGAGCACTGTGATCGTTAAAAGGGGATAAACGGAAAAGGAGAAGCGAAAGTGCTTCGGGTGCATGTAATAACTCCAGCCTGGTCATGTTAAAAGGTCACTTTGGCCCCATTAAGGAGAACGGTGATATTTACTTAATTCTTACTGAAAATTCCCGCTTACAAGTAGGAGAAGAGGAGGGGGGACTTTGTAGGTAACTGGAGGAGATAAATGTATGGGAGGATAAAAGACGTGCGGATTATCTTTTTATTTACTTTTTTTGCTACAATGCCAAAAATAATAGGTTCCGTGGTATTCGGTGAACTTTGTTACAGGCTGGCGCTAGAGGAGCTCTACTCACCGTCTAATCTCATCCTCAGAACCGTATATCAAAAACATACGTGCCAGGACAGACCCCAAAGCCCTGGGCCCTCCCCTACACCATGGAGACATTATTGGGGGCATATCCCTTATCAGCAAACCACCTTTATTCCGCCGCATTTTATTTATAGAGTGCCGTGGAAGGACGGTAGGTTAGGTTTAATCTTGTACGTCCGAAACTTTTCTTTTGCCCCTAGCGTGTGCCAAGGTGTCACTTATTCTGTTTACTTTTACAGCGGCATGCTCAGTAACGCGGAACTTGGCTGCTGCAGCTGCAGACAAGGCTTGATTTTAGATTTCCCTACAATAAAAATTCCCGGGTTGCCGCATGACCTGATGTGACTTGCCCAAAATCTAGAAAGTTGCCTTCCCATCCCTTGTTGTCCAGCCCAACACATCTCCTGCATGGCAAATAGCTGGGGACTGGGGGCAAATGCAGACCCTCTACGCATTTGCACGGTGGCAACCATTAGAAACATTTAAATGGCCACATAGCTATCAAATGCCTTAAAGTGCCAGATACAGATGTAACACTCAAGTGGCCAGAGCTCTTGCACTATATATATATATATATATATATATATATAATTATTATTTATTTATTTATTTATATATTTAAATATTATATTTTTTAAATGTTGCCAATCCTGGAAATTCAGACACCGGAATACCTTGCTCACAACACGGCGACTTACATGATCACTGATTCATACCACATGGCCTTGGAGTATTTACTTTTCACATATCAGTATTCATAGATTACTCAAGAAATGTACACAAAAGACAGGAAAAAAAAAACTCCTACTCTTAGCGCTGCCGAGGGCCGATTTATTTAAGGAGCTTGCCGGCAGGATGCGAGTATTCAGCAAAATATTATCAAATAGTATAATATTTATAAGAACGGTCTAAACGCCCCTTTTTCATTTCTGATTTAGAAAGCGGCATCAGGGCCTCTCTTTATGAAGCAAAGCCGATGGATGCTCCAATAACGCGTATCCATTAAAAAAGTGAAAAAAAATGACTTTTAGGGACAAAGTCGTGAGAAGGAGTTATTTGATTTCAGTGATCGGTGGCAATAGCCAGAAATAATACTGGCGTTCCAAAAATGAAGTGGTTAAGATGTTTAGAGAAAGGGCACCGCCGAGTGCTCTGTTCTTGTTGAGTGTCACTAAACACGCAGCAGCTGTAACCTGCGAGGACGAGAGCAGCGCCAGCCACTCTGGGCAATGATGGATCCAGGGAAAGTGGCGGCTTCCTACGAGATCTAAACCATCTATTATCAGAGGAGGACATTCCAACGATCACATGACAGCTGGTGCCCCTCTTCCAAATGCATGGGGGGTGGGGTCTTGTAGAATCCCCCATATACCGTACATATGATGAACACCAGGCACATGATAGACTTTCTGCCAATCTGCTCCACCGTTGGTTCAGTAAGTGTCCCGAGTGGGTCTTCAAGCAGCCAATCACTGGCAAGACCAGGCACGTGATATACTTTTTAACAATCTGCTCCACCGTTGGTTCAGTAAGTGTCCTGAGTGGGTCTTCAAGCAGCCAATCACTGGCAAGACCAGTCACATGATATACTTTCTACCAATCTGGTCCACCGTTGGTTCAACAAGTGTCCCGAGTGGGTCTTCAAGCAGCCAATCACTGGCAAGACCAGTCACATGATATACTTTCTACCAATCTGGTCCACCGTTGGTTCAGCAAGTGTCCTGAGTGGGTCTTCAAGCAGCCAATCACTGGCAAGAAACATTGGACCACAAAGTACTTTAATATGTATTCTTCTTTTGTAAGGCCGTCAGGGACAGTGATCTGTCCCTATAAATATGTTTAGGAAGGACTTAAGTAATAACGGACCATGGATCACAGTAAGCCATGGCAAGTCCATTGGTGGCCCCCTCATTGGGGATCTCAATCCTGTCCAAGGCTCATTGGGTCTAAATTTAAAGCTTTCACCCCTTTAATGTGACGATCGTAACAATGAAGAGGTCAACGCAGCACAATGGCTTTCCTGGAGAGCGATATATGTTTAAACAACAGATGTTAAACATTTTGTAGGTGGGGGTGATTTATAAGTCTATTTCTCAAGAACACAGGAGTAAAGTTAACAGGATTGGGTAATACATTTAGATCTCTTATCGTTGTGTAAATACTCGCGAATACAAAGTAAAATCATAGAAAAAGAATGTGCTTAAAGCCCTCCTGTCACCTGTAGAAATGACAGTAAATAACCTTCTACGGACGGCACAAAGACAGGCTCTAAACATTTCATTTTCAATAGATTGTGTACCTGCCATTAAACTCCTCGTGACCCGAGTAACATTGAAATGATGAATGAAATGTAACGATGAATGAAATGAGTAGTGACCCCAAGAAATACAACCTTCTAAACATGATTACGTTTTTTAAAGGGGTCTTATTATCATAGCAATAAATCTACCTCATTGGCAAAACTCCTGAGCAGGTCCAGACTTGGCGGCCCCTGATATCCAGCCGTCAGCTGCGCCTAGGTCATTAGGCGGCCGATGGCCTTAAAGTGAAAGGGGCGCCCCATTCATCATCAGTCTGGGTCTGCGCCCAAATGCCCCTGTTAAAGAGAGCTAGCCAAATCATATTTCCTCCCCTGGTGTCCCTCTGTTCTAGGAGCTGATGTTTTGTGGGCGTCAGCGGGACCCCCCACCATCGCCAGGGGGACCACCCAAGATCTCTTAAAGAGGGATGCCTGAGCATTATGCCTCATTGTTAACTGATGTACCCTATCTGAGACTTATAAAAAGGCTCCATAGTAATCAATAGAATTATTGACCCCCTGTGTAATCAAGACAAGATTTCCGTATTTACCCAAATCGTAACAAGATGACAGACCAGACGTCTGTATTTAGTGTGCCACATTTTGCCAAATCTAGAGCAAATTATTTTTCAAGATTTTTTTTTTTTTTCGATGAACAATTATCTGAAATACATAAAAAATATTACATATAATTATTCAGCATTTCGCATACAAAGATTTTTTTATGGATTTTTATGGATTTAATGGAGAATTTTCTGTTTAATTGCGGTATGTGAAAAGGAACTGTAGTCTTTGTGTGATTTTCGCATACATTCCAGAGGGTAACTAAACATTAAAGGCCGGGTATGTGTAAATCATTAGAGTTTATGGTGTTTTTGGTATCATATTTCCAAAATAAATAGTTATTTATTTTTAATTTTTCTTTATTTACACTTCTGTAATGGAGTAAGGTATTTAGAATAAGGATAATATATTGTATTTACACTTTATAAACATATTCTCTGCTGTTTATAAAGACAGTTTTGTTACTTTTAGGGCAGTAGAACCCTCTGATACCCTCATACCCAACAAACATTCTGAGCTCCTAGAAAAGAGGGGCATCAGGGGAGGAAAAATGGGCAGAAGGAATTTCGGCCCCTCCAATAGAAGAAGGTATTCGGCTGCACAATGGGCCATGATTCCAAGGGAGATCAACCGGCCAACTTATGCTATGGAGGCAGCGCTGGTATTTTATTATTTCATTTTATTATTAAAATAATCACGTTATCTGCTCTCATCTGCTTTGTCCTGGATCTGGTGATCTGTGATCTCCTTCCATGCCTGACTCTGCCCAGGTGCAGCCTTTTCACTTAGACACCGACCTGCTGCAGGTAAGTAATCTGTTTGCTTTCCTGCTTTCCTGCAGGTATTTGGTTTCTATTAATTTTTGTTTAGGCCGGATAGTTTTACAGGGCGGCATTTTATCTGGGCTGGCCAGCAATATGTAAAACTCATGTGTGTGTCCTGGAAAACATGGCCGATGTGGATTAAGCATGACTGGACTATTTTGCCGTGTCTCTATAACCCCGTATTATAAATGTTAGTTATTGCTATGGCATTTTATATAGATTTAAACCTTTAATTTAGAAAAGTATCTGGGTTTTCTTTAGCTCACCTCAGTTTGACATCCCCTCCCCCGTTTACTGAGAAAGTATTTCATTTATTTTCCCGTGAATCAGATAATTCCATGGTTTGTCTTTTTTTCCTTTTTATTACTATACAGTTTCGTACAGCGCGGTTTAAAAATAATTTATTCGCAGCGTTTCCCACACTTAGTTCTGACATTTTAATGGAAATTCCATTAGCTTGTTGTGCTGGTTCCGCCTGTAACAATCGTTTTCACAAACTATCTCATTTACAAAAAAAATAAAAAAATCAGTTTTGGGCTCTTCAAAAAAAAAATCTTTATATGCCAATTTCCTGCTAGAACAGCTTAAAATGGTCCAATCAAGCACATCTGGGTCCGATTCATCCAATTTCGTACAGGAAAAAACAAAAGCTGAAGGCTCTAATTTTGCAACAAATTATGGGGCAAATATTGCAAAATTAGAACGTTCCAACCGTTTCCATGGTGATTGCTCCACATTTATAAATGTGCTCCAAAAAAGACCATTATAAAAACTGTGTGAGAGAGCGGGAGAGATGAGGGAGAGAGCGAGAGATGAGGGAGGGAGAGAGAGAAAGATGAGGGAGAGAGAGCGATGAGGGAGAGAAAGAGATGAGGGAGAGAGAGAGATGAGGGAGAGAGAGAGATGAGGGAGAGAGAGATGAGGGAGGGAGAGAGAGAGATGAGGGAGGGAGATAGAGATGAGGGAGAGAGAGATGAGGGAGAGAGAGAGATGAGATGAGGGAGAGAGAGAGATGAGGGAGAGAGAGAGATGAGGGAGAGAGAGATGAGGGAGAGAGATGAGGGAGAGAGATGAAGTGAGGGAGAGAGAGAGAGATGAGGGAGAGAGAGAGATGAGAGAGAGAGAGATGAGGGAGAGAGAGAGAGAGAGATGAGGGAGAGAGAGAGATGAGGGAGAGAGAGAGATGAGGGAGCGAGAGAGATGAGGGAGAGGGAGAGAGATGAGGGAGAGAGAGAGATGAGGGAGAGGGAGAGAGATGAGGGAGAGAGAGAGATGAGGGAGGGAGAGAGAGGGAGAATGTGCTCCATATGTTTTGTAACAAAAAGCATCACATACCAGTTTTACCCTGAAATACATCCCAAATTCTTGCGTGTGAGGGTCATTAATCTTAATGTTAAGGCATTTGCTAAAGAGAGTACCAGGAACAGACTAACTCTGGCATTTCAGCTGTTGTCAAGTTTAAAACCAGTAACAGTCAAAGTGCTAAAGAAGTAAAAAAAACAAAGAATGTCCGTTCAAGGACATCACTTAACGCAACGACCTGACTCCCAGCAGACCCAGAGCGGGATCTTCATTTCAGCTCAGGCTTTTTATATGTGACTTTATCATACACTCATACCCAGCAAACATTCTGAGCACTAGGAAAGAGAGACTGTTCCTTTAAAGTGGGACGATTGGGAGGTATGCGATGATTTCCTCAAAACAACACAAAAACAAACAAACAACAAACAAGCAACTGTATCTGATAATTCCTTGATCGTTCTGGCACATATACCAGTAGTGGATATCGGTGGGAACGCTTAGAAAGTGTTTATTTTTACAACAGTGGTTTAAAAAAAATGCCAGGAACTAATAACAATGGTTTTTAAAGAAAAAAATGTTTAAAAAACATTAATAAAAAATTTAAAAAAACACTATTCCAAGGATAATTACTTTTTTTTTTAAGAGCTTTGAAAGATATCTACCACAATCGGTGCTTAAGCTGAAACCCACTTACGGGAGGTCTTCCTTTGTGTGTCGTTTACTAAAAGTTCTTAAAAGTAACATTTTACCTGAGATTAGATACTTTAGGAAACAGCTTATGTTTTGGGTTCAACTAGTTGGAGAAATATTAGTTTTATCCACAGGGATACAATAATATATAAATATATTATATATAATATATGCATATTAATAATTATATATATATATATATATATAAATATAAATATATATTACAGAGCTGCGGAATATCAGGATAATATGTATTTTTAATAATCTGGCATTCAGTTAGCATCCTGTTTTTTAATATAAAGGAAATTGGGGTGTGTATCCGATGTACAAGATTTTAACCCCAGGAAACCGAGCAGATTCATTGTGTCGAGATTTCTTTTTAAAGTATTACCTACAAATGCATTGAACTAAACAAATTTGCCCTTTTCTCAGAAATCGTATAAATAAACCATGCAGTGATTTTTAAGCATACCGTTTCACGTTAAATGTAAGCCATGCACTCGTTATTAACACAGAGTTATCCTTCTGACCAATAAGCGTGAAAAAGTGTTTCTGCCAGCAGAAATTCCGACACTGTATAAACATAACTTTCCATTCTCTTTTGTTAAATGACTTGTCAGAGTGTCGTGCAAAGACGTTTGACTTTACTGAGAGGGTGGTAGATAACTGGAATAGCCTCCCAGCAGAAGTGACAGAGGCTTCTGCTCCTATATGCCACTCTGTCCCATGATATGCCTTTTAACCCCCTAAATGCCAGAGTGGCATATAGGGGTATAAGGCATTTCTGGAGGCAGAGTGGCATATAAGGGCTACAAGGCATTTCTGGAGGCAGAGTGGCATATAGGGGGTTAAAATGCATATCATGGGGCAGAGTGGCATAAAGGGGGGGGTAAGGCTTTTCTGGAGGCAGAGTGCCCCATTATATGCCTTTTTACCCCCTATATGCCACTCTGCCTCCAGAAATGCCTTATACTGCCCCTATATGCCACTCAGTCCCATAAAATGCCTTTTAACCCCCTATATGGCAGAGTGGCATATAGGGGGTATAAGGCATTTCTGGAGACAGAGGGGCATATAGGGGGTTAAAAGGCATATCAGGGGCAGAGTGGCAAGCCTGGGGCAGATGTGCATAACTGGGGGGGGCAGGTTGGCAAATAAAAAGAAATAAAAACAAAAAACAATGTCTTAATCATAGCTTTTATTAAAAAATAAAAATGTTTGCCGTAGCAAATGTTTTGATTCCATTCTGTGTAATGTATTTCATTTATTAGGGCCTTTTAACACTTTTGCTTTCTGGCATTTTAATACAAACAATGTGATAAAAAGAATGTTTTATAGTTATTTGTACGGCAAATCGTGTGACTCCGGTATGTATAAGGGGTGCGTGTGGGTATAAGAGCTCGAGCGCGAGATAAACTATATGGGACTGCTCTCCAAATGTTTCCAGGGCTGCTTTTCAGTCCAAGTCTGGCCCTGTCTGGAAGTATAAGGTATTGATAACTATTTGGTGGTATGAGCAGTTAAATATGTGCATCATGTGAAGAAAACGGTAGGAGGGATGTCCCCAAGGATCATTGATCTCTTGAATGGTCAAGGGGCAACAGCTATGCAAGTAAAGCAGACTGAACAGCGGCATTCAGACGGTCGTATGGTTTAATAAGCACTTTGATCTGGTTCAAAAAGAATGCAGAAGAGGTCAAGAGATCACGTGTAAAGCAGAAACATATGTGATGTAACTGCTACAGGACAAATATACTTAATTACACAAGATATCATTTCATTTAACTCATAGAACCCAGTACTTTGTACCACGGCAATACTTTGGTTAGACATAATTCCTCCGGTAAAGATTGGAGCTGCCCTGGAAAATGTATTGTTAACCAAAGCAATGATATGTGGTCGTGTAGAAGTAGACAAGCCAGCTAAAGCATGGCGTGAATGGAGACGAAGCCAGGACTGACCAAGCCCAGGGTGCCAGCCGAGCCAAACCAGGTCTCCATGTAGGTGTGGAGGGCGACCCTGTAGGCTGTTCAGGATCTGTTCTACTTCCGGTTCTTCTGGGTTGAAACGTCTGGCTCAAGCTTAGACCAACCTGCCCATTTGTGGTTTTACCCATTAAGGGGGCCATTGGGTGCAGAACATGTCCGTGGGTCTCGTGGATATCTGTTGAACTGAGCTTTATTTTTCTCTGGATTTATCAGTATATAAATGTGTCCTAGCATTTGTCATCAGCACGTATTACGCTTGACCTGTCTCTAACCTGCCGTGATGAGAATAAACCATCATGTTTGTGTTGGGAAGTTGATGTTCCTACTTGTTCCAGTCTGCCCATCCGCCCTCGTTTCACAGTTTCCTACTGTTCACGCCGACACCGGCCAAACCACAGTGCGTACGTTTCTGGACTCCATCCAAGCCGGTCGACCTTAAAAATCAAACTCGCTAAATGCTGAAATAAAAAAGAACCATGTTTATGAAGATCCGTTCTGGGGTAAAGTGCTAGATATGGGGCAACCAACAAGAACACTCTACTTGTTCCCCTGGTGAACGCATCACATTTAGAACTTTGACCCAGAATTGCTTTCTGAGAAACCTCCGTGTGTGGACAACAGTTTCAGACTGGGTGATAACGTTCTCTGAATCAGGGTTTTTCTACTGGTTCTTCCAACAATAAGGATGACATCAAAATCTATGATGTGATTTATTTACTAAAGAATCAACTCTGTGACCCTCTCAGATTCCTGTGTGGCCTCTGATTCATTTCCAAGTGGTTTCACAAGACACCCAACTCAGGCAAACTATCTTAATCAGGAGCTTCCTCAAACCGAACGTCTACTGAATGAAAGGTCAGACTGAGGATAATATTGCCCAACACTCCACGTAGCGAAAAGATGGATGTTTTTATTTCAGAAGGTGTTGTTTATATGATAGATTTAGAAGAAGAGCATTGTATATAGTTTCAGGGCTCTAGAACCCTGTGATACAGTCATACCTAGCAAACATTCTAAGGTCCTAGCCAAGAGGGACATCAGGGGAGGATAGGGAGCCTTTGGAGGTTGTCTCTTCTCTTCCTTATCGCCATCGTCAGGGTCCGAATAGCGATAACGGGACAGCTCTGGCACTTTAAGGCCAGTGGCTGTCTGATGATGTAAGGGCGTATGACGGCGCGATATGTTTATGTTCATGTAGCGTGTAGCTCGGCACATCCAGCCACTGCCGGCGAGACCGATGGCCGGTCCAGGCCTGGTTATAGTGTAACGATATGATGTCAACTTGTAACAGAAAGATGCCTGTCAACCGAATGGCTGCTGCATAGTGACGGACATCAAACCTTCAATTTAAACATTATTACTCCTTGTTCTTAAGGGTTTGG
This sequence comes from Spea bombifrons, assembly GCF_027358695.1. NCBI lineage: Eukaryota > Metazoa > Chordata > Amphibia > Anura > Pelobatidae > Spea > Spea bombifrons. The sequence goes on along the minus strand of NC_071099.1, from coordinate 27,044,859 downwards.
TGAAATTTTGATGTACCGAAAGTCACAGAACATGTCGAAATTGAGTCCTCGTGCGTCAGAGAGTGTCCTGTGTGAATAGTTGAATAAGTAAAGGAGAACTACCGGTAGTAAGTTCCTGTTCTACGTCTCTTAGCTAACTTTCAGAAAGCAGAATAAGCAGATCTCTCCGAGACTGAATTGAGCAACGGGCAGAATACGCAAATAAACAGCCGTCCCGATAACATAGTAACGTAGTCATTTTGGTTGGAAAAAGTCCATTTCTTTCAGTTGCGTGACAGCATTTTCTATGGAAAGGTATTTTGAACCGCCACATCTTTTAACTGCTTGGCCATCGGTGTCATTGCTTTGGGGGATTTTGATCCGTGGCAAAGTGTGGCATAACTAGCATATCAATTACTGACCCCAATCCTGTACTGATTGGAACTGTTTGGATATATGACGAGCTTGTGAGGTCACACCTATGTTTACTATAACTATGTTTGAGAGTGCGTCTTGTCATGCGTGTTTTACCGCGTTGTTGTATGCGCTACATGGTCGTGCCTCGGCATCCTTACTTCCTGAATTGTACGAGGATAGACGCAATGGGAAAATTTCCTGGCCCTCCCTCTCATTCTCAAAACAAAAAGCAGAGACAAAGCATGGGAAAAAAAACACAGAAATTCCAGGTTCTGACCCAAAACTCCCACTACATCATCTGCAAGTCTTTTAGTAACCCTTAACAGCCCTTCTTGCTAGTTCTTACTCAATGCATTCTCCATAGTGTCCAAGGACACCATCTAACTGCCCCTATCTCTTGCAGAGAATGATCACAAGGTCGCTCAAGGTCAGGAAGAGGCAGGCTGGACAGTACAGTATCCAAGCCTTTAAAATATGCTTTATCCGCAGAATGCAGCTGGTAGCACTCGCTCCACGTGTGTTCGATGTTCCCTCCACCCATAACGACCAGTAAATGAATACGAGTAGAAAGTGGCGACTTCAGCAAATTACCAGGGAATGGACTTTTACCCGCATGATGAGACAGGGACTGTGGGTGAGAAGGGTAAAATAAGATGGGGAGGGGGTAAGGTAACACGTTATATAAAGAGACTGCAAATATTTACTAAATACCGTAAGCAGTTAATAAACAGGAGGAGGTTAGATCCATGATATGAAATATACTGGGACTGTGCAGAAGGAGGGAAGCAGCCCCCCAATTACGCAGAAGAGCTCAGAAAACAATTAAAACTTCCATAAAATTATGCGACAGCCGGGGCTCTTACGAGACGCTTGCCGCATTTAGTCACATCCTACGTATTGATAGGAGTCTCATGGGTCTCGTATACCACCAGGAGGCATTTGGGGAAAAAAGCAGGGAAACTGACACAAGAGTAGAATCAAGCGGATAGAGGCAGCGAAGAGAAACAAGAGTTTCTTTTTCATATTCCACCAAACGGAAGGTGAGCGTGTTTTCCATTATTTTGTCCTGCAAAATGATGTCATCAGTGAAAAGAGATGTGACATCCGATTCATTTTCGTCCACATCATGTGGTATAGTTCAACCCTCAAGCCTTACATTACTCCGTTCTCTCTTCCGCAATGTCCATAAACAAAGCCCGTTTCCCTGAACGCTGTAGATACCCAGATGTCCATCCATCAGAACATCGCTCTTGGGTCTAATTCTTGACCCAACTTTCACGCTGTGCTCCATTTTGTTTTGTTGGTGCCGCGTCACCACTCTATCTATTCTATATGACCATATTATTTAATATATGGTCTGGAGTTCTATGGATTTTATGAATATATTTTTTATATATATATATATATTGGAAGCAGATAAAGAACCGATGGTGTACACAGGTATTTGATTCTGCGTTCATGGTTCCATCACGTGCATGCACACGTTAACCTAAACCTTTACCCAACCCCTATGTAACTCCATCACCTGATTGTGTGTTTTTGGCACGGGCTGAGTTCGGCTTGATGGATGTTAAGACTTGGCTGCAATCTACATGTCCTGTTCCAACATGAAACCCGTTCCTAGAGGTGCACACAGTATATAAACACAAGCCTGTGTTATTTCAGTGATTTATCGCGATGCCAGGTATAACAGGAAACACCTAGAGTTTATACAAAAGTAGAAACAGCTGGAATTCGGAATGATTTGCCTGCAGATTTATAAGAGAATCCTCTCTGGAATTGGGGCACTGATATGGTATGTTGCTATAGACCTGATGGCATCTTTCTCTCCGTCATGGGGCATTGAGTGCAAGAAAAGAACCATTCGGCCTGTATAGTCCTGCTGTAACAAACCTTAATCAGTCGTTGGTCTCGCCTTCAGTTACATCTAAGCCTCTGACCCTCTAGTTTAAGTTTGTGATCTTTTGCCCCAATATTTCTCTTTCTTTAAGTAAATAGTACGCTATGTACATGTGAGCTCATAATATGTTCTTGCAGTGCATGGTCAACCCCAGCATAAGCTCTGGTGCAGAGGTAGGTAAGGTTGAAACACCGTTGATCATCGGCTTCAATTACAAATTCAAAATGGCCGCCCTCGGATAGCATGGAAGCTGTGCGCTGGGGTATGACATTGTATCACGGCGTTCTAAATGCGACTTGAGGATCTAAGGTAATTCCTGGGTTCTTGTTCCTGGGTTCTATGCCTTCCAACAATGGTGCTGATTTGGACACGTGGCATATTAGGGGTATGTTCTTACAGAAGACGGTCCTTCTGTGCTTGGGCCTTCATAACACATAGTGAAGATATAAACCAGATGTTATACATTCACTGACATCCATACCAAACAATAAACCATTTTATTTCGTGGAACTTACAACTAGGAAGGAATCATTATGTTTCACGGCAGCTATTTCGATAATAGTGGAAGAACAGATATGTTATTCATATTATTGTTGAGAAGCTGGTTACATCCATAAGGTGTGGACTCCAATAACATTCATCAATGATCTCTAAAAGATGATGTCCATGGTTGGCTGGCTGACAACCATGAGAGCATGTGTGTACATGTGTGTGCATGTCACGTGAACTACATCACCTGGTTGTGGGTTTTTCAACACAAAGTGAAATTAGTTTGATGGATGTTTAGCTAAGATTTTGATGCAATGGAAATGTTCAGTCCCAACGTGTAACTCTTCTCTAGAAGTTCAAACCTTAGGAAAACAACCTTTTGTTATTTTAAAGGTTTATAGATATCCAGGTTTCCAAAAGAAAAATATCCAGATATTGTTTTTTATATATATTTTGAGTGATGTCAGCGAGTGAAAACACTTCATAGATCCAAACCTGTTGGCTGATGACCCCTCATCTATTAATATATATTGTACATGTTATGATAACACGTTTCCAGTAAAAGCTTATTTTTTCTTTGGAAAAATAAAGATTCAGATAAAAGAACAGTAAAATGTAAAGAAAAGTGCAATTTAAAGGCTTCTCTGGACGCCACTAAGGAGGCCCCTTCAGATGAATGTCCAAAATGCTCAAAGCCTCACATAAAGTAGAGCGAAATGTTCTCCCACTAATATCTAAAATGATGCCACGTTCCATATAAATAACTTAGAAGGAAGAAGCTAAAAGATAAAGTAGAAAGAAATAGACTACGTTCTTTCTATTTTTAGGAAATAAGTACGAGACAGGCCAGGGTCCTTTGGCAGCAGAATAAAGATTTTTACAGGTGACATGACAAGCAGACATCGTCTTCGTAGTGTGTTTACAGACAGATCTCCAAAAGTGTAAACATTGTAAAGATTGAATAACCATGTCGCCATAGACAATAAACATTTTTAAACAATGTAACAACCTAAAATGGTTATAAAGAGAGGCGAGAATACGCACATTTGCACAACTGTGGTAACCGGATATCGTTTGCTCCGGTTCATGTGTTGGGTTATGACGACAAAACCTGACGTCATGCGGCCCTTTCAAAGGTAGCAAGACAGAGGTCCATGCTAGAAAAGTCTATCCCTGGGGATTGGGGGATGCAGAGCGTCCAGATCCATGTCCTTATGACAGTAGGTTTGGGTATCAACCAAAGAGCTTTCAGATGCCGATAAACCACAACATCCAAGTAAATGTTGGATGGAGATCAAAATGTGTCAAGGTTCACAGACAAAGCATGAAAGGTGTGCCGGGCATGCACGGGAATGTATATGTGGTTTATGAAGGAATTTGTCCCAGGGCCAGCTGGGAATGAACGTAAGGTGATATCTGAAATAAGGCAAATAAAGGTTCCTGGTTTAGTAGAGAATTTGTGTAGAGAGAGTGTGTTAATGAATGAGCAAGGAAGATGAGTAGGAACCAGGAGGCAATCTATGTAGGTTGGATGGGGAGATGGGTCTCTGCAATTATTCTAGGGCTAAAAAAGGGAGTACGCATAGGACTCAATAATGCAATGGCCATGGACATAGGCTAAGGATGGGACTGGTGCAGGACTCACATGTTTAACAGACTTAAAGGGGAAAGTCTCAGATTGGAATGGGTGTAGGACCCACCATAGTGTATCTGCTTAAGATCAGAAAAGATCAGAAAAGTCCATAAGCTTTGAGTTAGCTTATATAGACATACGTTGCTTGTATAGAAAAAAAACATTTATGGGAGATGAAGTAAAATGTAATATTTATTTTGCTTTCCTTTTTACATATTTAAAATGTATCACACCCTAGCAGGCACGTTGACATAGATGAGATACGGCACAGATTTCGGGAAGACTGTCTGCTGACGCCTTTATCGCAGTAGCTCTCATGTCATGCTGTTTCCTGGGGGCTTCTCTCCGATTTGCATCGTGGGCCAGCGGTCTAGTGGGTAACATATGTTTAGATGTCCTAAGGGCAGGTGGCATGGGTCAGATGAGTTGAATCCATTGACACTCCCTTCGGAAGAACCAGAGCTTCCAGCTGAAAGATGAAGATAGGGAAAGAGATAGATAAAGGCAATAAAAGACGCAATGATTGATTGTAGTAGAATGGGAGAAGGATATAAAATATGATAAAAGAGAGATAGTAATATGTTATTACCCCCATTTAAGAAGTAATACATCTGTTGCCACTACATAGATCTTAGGCTTGTTCAAGAAAACCTCTGTATTAAATATACAAATCAGATCATGTATATGAACATGCGTTGAGCACCCTATGTACACTACATTAGATATGTGGTTTTGCCCTTCGACTTACACAAGAAAACACGGTTTTCTTTCTCCTGGGGCGGTTCTGTCCTGCAGCACCTCCAGTGTGGATCTGACCCAGGGTAATTATGATGGGGGCTGAGCGAGCCTCGTCCAGACGAAGTAGAGGAGCAGCCTCCTAGGGACATAGCACTGCTTGCGCTGCTCCGCGACCCTACGGACAGGGACCTTAGTGGTGGGGTTGACATTTGAAAAGATAAACCAGCCGCGGATGAAGTGTGGATGTTCTCATCTAGAAAGAGAGTATGAAGATTGTTCAGTACTGATATATATTCCTATCTACACAGAGACTTTACTCATAGAACGCATCCCACCAGAAATTCCAAGTGCTGAGCATCTGCTCAGATACTGTGTCTCACTGACAAATAGAGCTCCGATATCAATGTAACTGCCCTGTAGACCTCCTCACAAACAAACAAAACTTCTTCCACAATCCATCATGTCTGGGATGTTACCTCCTTCCCCTGCCAGACCGTGGACAGCTCTACTGCTGATGGCTGCATCACTCGGCTGGATGTCAGTGAAAGGTTTGCACCCGAGGCCAGAGAATGCCCTCTCCTGTTTACGCAGCTCTGGGGAGAAAGTGTACGTACAGTTAGTGATACACTCTGTAGAACACTATAGAAAGTTGGAGATACAATCATTTAAAATCAAACAAGAAGAAACGTGTATAGAAATGTCCCATGTTGCTCCAGGTACTAGAAATATTGAAATTGTACCTTAAACTTTGGTCGGAACCGACTTATCTGTTGAATTTGGTATTGTCATTAACCAAACTAGAAGTTTACATGCGCACCTCAACAGGGATCAGACCTTGTTGCGCAATTGAGTGGGCAGGGATCCCAAGCCTACGTTACTCAAAGTTCTTAGGCTTAGTTCTGGTTTTATTGGATGCATTGGATCATGTATTCTGAGTCTTCTGAGTATTCCGAGTATTCAATATGTGCCCAAAGTCATCGTTGCATTTGATGTTAGCTTACCACGGTTCTTGATGGCCTGATCCCACAGGATCTTCTCTAAATCCTTGGTCCAGGCCTCCTTGACCTCTGCTGAAGGAGCCTGCAAGGTGTATGTATCTTCCAGCTTCCTCCTCCGAAACCAGATCTCGAAGCAAAGCCCGCTACCTCCCAAAGTATGAGTGAGGCCAATCTCTGAGGTCTGGAAAAAAAGGGAAAAACACTGGATAAATCTTTCAAGTGATAATAATGATAAAACGTCAAGGGTCCACCTAGAACAAGAAGTTCCTTCAACAACTGAGATGATAGAGTTATTTTATTTATCGGGTATATTTGGAAACTAAGATGTGTGAAGGTGAAAAAATAATAATAATAAATTAATTTTATTAAAAAAACTAAAATTAAATACCTTGAATGACTGTTTGTAAACATAAATCTCACTTCCCGAGGGAATCCTTTTGGTTTTGCTGAAAAGAACAAGGTCTTCAAAGAGAAAGACTCTCCGCAAACATTTTCTCTTTTTGTACGAAATCACAAACTCTCCTTGATGCAGAAGCCGTCCTTGCTCTTTCAGGTTTACCTAAAAATGACAGAATAAAGAACAAAGCGTATCAATACCGTCATTCTTTCTGATCCCAAACATCAGTTCCCTTTGTCTTTGTTGGATGTTTTATTAACACATCCCGCTAGGCTGGTTGTAACCACTATTCATTTATTCTCTAAAAAAAAGGAATAAATTACCCAGAATCTGTTGTTAAAAAAATGGTGATTGCCTAATTCCATAGAGAAAAATAAAATATTTAAGAACAAAAATTATTTAATTTTAACTCTTAAATTGATTTTAGATTGTTGGCGACTTTTCAAATAATGTATAGAATTCTTTTAAAAAATGTAATTTTGTTTTAGACCCCAAACTCTATTTCTGAGCCTCCCTTTATTACGCTATTCTCTTGGTGGAAATACCTTTATATTGTTGTGTTTATTACACGCTTTATTAAAAAATGGATCCTCGGAATCATTTTGCATGAGCTGACCTCCAGCCATTTATGTTATAGACCCTTTCAATCACCATCGTGACACCAGGTCGACAAATTACCGAGGGTCTCGCTTTCCTGCCGGCTCTACTAGAAGCTCGTGGGTGCTCCTCAGCAAGGTTTAGACCTTGGGACATCAAGAGACAACGTATGGAAACTAAATCAATGCAACGCTGAGCAATGGCCCTCAATGGGGCGAGCATTTATTATGGATGACCGGCCGTGGTTATAGAAAGCCAGCTCACCAGAGACCTCGGTGTAATGTGCGGCATTCACATGGACGTCCAAGTAGAGTGATAACTCTATATTGGTGCTTTAAATCAATCAACGGTAACGAGTTGCATTTCATTATCTGCCTGCTAATCACAGGCAGCTGTAGGGCATTGTTAAAAAAACATAAATAACCCTCAGAAAATGCCCTGTACTATTTGCTAATCAGCAGCACTGATTTTATAATTTTTTTTTTAGGGGTCGTGACAATCATTTTTTAACCCCTTGCTGCACTCCAACCGTTCTTTTAACCGTTTGGTACCAAGGAGGCTATATAATGGGACCAAGAAACGGCTGAGGACTTGGCACTTGAGGGCCGGCGGCTGATAAAAGGTGGAAGGCACTGTCCGGCACTGGCCCACTCAGCATTTGCCTGATGGGCCAAGTGGCTCTTAACTGCTCTAATTTCCCATTTGCTGAATTTTCATGTTTTTGGGGGGCCAGTAAGCTTAAGCAGATCGCTGCATGGCAGACGAAGTAGGGCACATGGCTTATGAGATGCGGAATCAACCACAGAAGCTTCGGCATAGAAACAAAGACAGAGAGATGCTTATTTCACGGGAAACCCACTGAGGCGTAGATAGAGCGGCCATCATGTTAGAAGCCACTGACAGGTGGCGTGAAATCAGTGACACGTCGGTTAACCGTGTCTTATTTCTGTAACGTGTGTTTTTTGCCGGTAGACAGGCAGGATAATTTCCAATCTTCTTGTACGGACATCTTTCCCCCGGAACCTCCACTGACCTTATAGTTCTCTCCTCCAGCATGGGATTTGTGCCTTTGGTAAATGATGCTCTTTCCCAGCAGTTACTCGCTAATCCTGCACTCTGTCTCTGTCCCCCTGTGATATCTCCGCCGTGCCCCCCGTCCTCTCCTCGGTGTCTGTAATTAATCTCATGCCTCTGCTTGTCTCGCTCCGTTGTGTTCTGAGCAGTTTCTCTGCTCTCCGATTCATCTCGCTCTCCCTAATGTCCCCTCGCGCTTGCCGGTAATACACTTTACCTCTAATAGCCATAAATGCTTTGACGCTCCAGATATTACATCTTTTTCGCTACATTTCACCAGGAATTTAAAACCTGCCTGTCATCTATCAGTTCGCATCTATCCCAGGGAAGTTTGTGTGCCAGAAATCACTTTTAACCCCCTCTGTGCCACATACACTACACCAATAAATGTCCACGTATTGCGCCAGGTCTCCCTTATTCATAAAAAGCTGTCTCAGAGCTTTTTTATGGAGCTCAACTATTTGGAGGCATCTCAGATATATACGTTATCTTTCTAGACTCTCATTAGACCCATACTTTTTTATTATTAGGCCATGCGAAATGCGTCACCCTTCTGTCCTACTGACACTGCTGTGAAATGCGTTGGGTGGTTCATAAGTGGTAAAAATAAGCACGTGAGGCTTTACGTCTCTCTTACATCACAGTCCTGTATGGCATCCATGGCTAGGAGGTCATTTCCGTGTCGGAGCTGGAAACGCACAATCTCACGTGCGGCTTTCAGCTCCTCTGCCCGTGCGCTCTGCCCTTGGCATTCCCACTCCATGTCCTGCAGGAGCAGGCTGTACTTGCTGATCCTCTGTATGGGCTTCAGTAGGTAGGAGGACAGGTCCATCTTATCTCCCAGGTCCTGCTGCTTCCTCTGCAAACCAGAAACAACTCATGTTTGTCCGATCATTCACTGGCGTAGCTTTAAGATGTGGGACATTGTAGAGCGATAACCCCATAAATACATTTTTAACAAGTTTAGAAAAGGACGGTTTGAATTATACTGATAGAGAACCCCTGATTTCAACATGTAACACTATCCTTCCTCTACACGTCTGCTCTTGTACCTTGAAAAAGGTTGCCCCGTGATCCAGCAGAAGTCTGTCCGACTGAGGCTTGTTCTTGCTGTAAAATGCATACAATGCGAACTGTTCCTTCTGCAGCAAGACAAAAAATGCCATTAAATGAGTAAATAGTCAAAGCTAATACCTTGTATTGGTCGAAAAACATGCAAAATCACATAAGTTTTCAGCGACCACAAAGGTCTCATCTTCTTGAAGTCAACTCAGATGTTTCCATTAAAAAAAAGAAACATCTAAGATTCCGAAAAGCTTATTAAAAAATCTCTTTGTATGTTGGGTCGAAAGGATAAAAATAATGAAATAAAATCAGCGCAGCACAATGCATTAAAAATAAACTCCTAATATTTGCAATATTTTTATATATACAGAACAGACCTGGATTTGCCAACATTTCTCCGCTTCGTTTTTTTTTAATTAACTTTGGAAAAACCCTTATAAAATGTGTGGTTATACTAATGCCATCAAGAACCAAAGAACATTACTAGAAAAAACCACAAAGATGGTCTACTGTTTGCCTTCAAAAAGTGTAAAATCTCATCCTAGTAAAGAATATTAAACTAATTCAGAAAGTGATGGCGATACACAGCCTTCTCACACCCAACTCGACGGAAACTCACAGCAGGACGCGAGAGTCGACTTCAAAGTTATTTTGTATCCGTGATGTTTTATCATAGATGAAGTTTCCCTATCCTCCCCGTGCCCTGTCTAGTGTTTTTATAAAGTGTAACTAAACCTCACAGTTTTGCTGATGTTGGCACACTAGGGGATGAGTTAATGAGACCATGATGTCAGGAGGTAGCAGGGAACTAAGTATCTTAACAGCATTTCTTATCAAAGTAATGTTTAGTTCAGATGGGATTAATAAAATGAGACATAACTATTAGTTATCAAATCCCTACTGAGTCCAAACCATTCGTGACCTGAAACAAAGACACAATATGTTATGTTTGCATCATACCGGAACATGTCACATTTTTGGATGCCATACTTAATACCCACGTGCTTGAGGAAGCATCGTCCCACGTGGCTTGGGTCTCTCCTGCAACTTGTTAGTTCCTGCATAAATACATGACTGTGGAACTCATAGAGCTTCTCCAAGTTCCCGAAGATGGCAGCGTGTTGACCCCGCAAGGAAGGCGGGAGATCCGGACGGTCCATTTCACATACGTAGTGGGAGAGGACATAACCCAGGGAACAGACATAATCTCTCTCTGTAGTAAGAAGCTCCTCCATTATCCTATGCAGCTTCCTAGGAGAGAAAATAGACAAAAAGTCGAGTTGTGAAAGACAATTCAGAAGAACATAATGATTGACAAAATAACAGTCTAGGGGAAAATGTATTTAGGAGTGAAAGTTGTAACAGGACTTACGCAAAGTTGACATTCGTAGGCCATTCATTGTCTCGTGCTGAATCCGCTGTGGCCCCTTTCATCCAGGGAGTACGTGGAGTCAGTGGCTCCATGGCTAACAAGGGAGACATGAGAGAGGAACTTTCTGAGGAGTACTGGGAGCTGGTCGAGAAGCTGGCATGTCTGGAGAGCGTACAGTGCTTTCCAGGTTGTGCCCCTCCTTTGGCTGTTTCCCCACGGGGAAGGGTGGATGAATCATCACTGTGAGACCTTCCAAGGACCGGCCATTGGACTTGGTCTGTGTTTGCTGCTGGAGGTGGTTGTTTAGGGGTGGCCATGGGCAGTTTGGGGCTAGGAGTATGGAGGATCTCCAGAGCTTCATTATTAGAGTTCTGAGCCATGTGTTCTGTGTGTTCCAGATCTGTCACATTGTTGTTGTTTGATTCTCTGCTGGTAGAACACCCCTGAGAGTTGACAGGGTCTCGCATTGCTCTTCCGTTCCTAGAGTTCCGAGATGCCTTCAAGAAAAGGCCCATGGAACCAGCATGAAGTCCAAAGCTGCAGCAGTTTATGACTGTTGTCTCTGCTGATCTCATGCTTCCCCTTGGTCTGTATTCATTATCATCACCCTTCTTATCTCCAGGGAACCCTTCATTGGCAAAACTGACATTACCATCTTCATTTTGGTTACTGGCTTTCAAGCCAACAACAGGATCCTTGTGCCAGCCTGCTGTACACGCAGTGTGCTCTTCTCTGCATTTCTCAAGCGTCTCCTCTAAAAGTTGCTTTGTCTCCTGGCACTTCAGCCAGGTTTCATTCCATACAGCCAAACCCCTGCAACTGCTCAACGTGTAGGATTCCTCCTTCATCTCTTGAAATTTGTCTGCAGACAACTCTTGCGTTAGCCTCTGGAGGAAATTCTCCAGACACTGCCGGGTCTCCGGCTGACACAACCTCGTCTCAGCCTTCTTTATCTGCCCCAGGTAACGGCTACAACTGAGTGTGAGCTGTGTGAGCTGGTGAAAAAGAAGCCTGCCAAGTTAGTGAGAATGCTGGTATCAGACTACCTGCTTCTGATGTACCTGTTTTAACCCAATTCTAAAACATCATCATTTTGTTTTCTATGTAGTTATAATACATTTCTGCATCTATAGATGTAGATAACCCCATCTGCAGGTTTCATGTTATACATTATAGAGTTCATAACTAATACATTATTTATTATCATTAAATTTGTTGCATACTTCATATAATATGTTTGTCTATTGCATTGTTTGGATAATTAGTAGTGGTTGACCTTACAGTTCCTTAGCACTATCATTTTCATGGTAGCAGAAGGCTGTGATGCCCCAAAATTATCTATTTTAATAAAAATTATATTCATTTATAAATTCATCTGCACCCTACACATTTATCACTCTACACATAGCCTGTCTACACAATGAGCCCCTACCATTTTCCCCTTGACCATTGCCCTCCATGTTTCTCATAACAAACACCTCCTATTCTTCTCATACTATGTCCTAGCTGTCCCCTTCAATGCATTGTCGCTTTTATCCAATGCATGGCCAAATACACTTCTAGTTCATTTCCAAATAGTACTTTCTTCTCCAAGGGGCTCGGTGTCTGCATCCTACAGTGTCGTATTCAGGTTTGAATGCTGTACCTTATTGCAAAACCTGTAGAGATTGACCAGTTTCTCCAGCTCTTCCTTCTGCCTCTCCACACTCATGTAGAAAGCCGTGAGTTTGGCCTGGAAGCCGCTTCGCACTGCTTTGAATGACTCTATCTCTGGGAAGAGGGAACCGTTGAATTTGTTGGCATCATCCAAGAGTACCAGGCCATGGTTATAATGCACCTAGAGTCAAAGACTAGAGTCAAAAGGGGCAAGAAGAATGGTCCCTGATAAAATGGGGGGTAGCTCTATCGAAAAACAGATAACACTGAGAGAGGTGAGAAAGTGGGAGACAATGGAAATGCCCATAATGATAAGTAAAGGAAGTTGAATGAGCAGAAACAAGAGTGAAAATCTAATGATGTATGGTGGAGACACGGAGGAGGTGAGGTAGAAGGACCACTTGTGTATACAGAAAGGCTTAGTGAAAAATAGTAGGGGACACGCCAGTGGTTACAATGCGCATTGCTACAGAGCTCAAGGAAGAGGGAGAATGTGTGGATTGTAAAAATAAATTATCGTTACTCACTGTTGCCTGGAGGTAGAAATCCTTGAACTTCTTGTGAGATCTCTCAATGGTTTCCAGAGTCCATTCCATGTCATCCATCTGATGCAGCTTGCTCTCACCTTCTCCATCCATCCAGGAGATGAGCTGTAACAGCAAAGGGAAAACAATTTGTAAAATATTGAATCACCGGAAAAGTTTTTTAACCTATTTTGACAGCATAGATAAATATATATATATATATATATATTGATTACTAATCTCAGTTTTGTGCTTCTAAAACACAATGTATCTTATTTGGTCCTCACCTGATTAAACTGACCCTCCAAAGCTCGGACCTTCAGGAACGACTCCAAGAGCTCCAACCTGCGGTTAGACTTGGACACTAAAGCATGAACTTTCTCCTCCAGGCTATTGTACATGTGCACGGCCGACTCCACCGCACTCCTAGAAGATGAGAAGTACCATAAGCATGGTTGAGGCGACATATAGTTCATTAAGCTGTACATCTATCAATATAGAAAACAACGTGATAACATGATAAAAATACTGAGTATGGTTAGACCAAGTAATATACTTCTGCTGATTGTGATTTGCAACCAGGTGTGATACAAGTAAGAGGTTGTGCTTGATGTCATCCATGTGCATTTACACATCAGGTGGTAACGTCTTCTGTTATCCCGTCCCTCTTTACAAACTTGGTCTTTACAGACCCATAACAGTTCTCTAACACTCAAGGGGAGATGGGGGATGGAATCCCCTCCAGTTCTCATATTGTTTGATGGGATCTTCTTCTTCATGGTGTCACTTCTGCCTTATGATCAGTCTCTGTAGTCTAGGCTCTCTAACTCATCAAACCTTTATGAACCTTCAAAGCATTGATGTATATCCGGGGCCCTGGGCAACCACATACGTCTGACGTATAATGAAAAATGATTATAACAAGAGGTCATAACCATCACCATTCTATTGGGTGTTGTGGTGATTCCACCACTTTTGCTCCTTCTCGCCAACTGAGGAATATGATGGTGCTTTATAAACAAACACATAAATAAATAATAATCTACCAATCTATTGCTTAACACAGTTTTCTTAAGAGCATCGACCCTCTGCTGTGAGCGCTAGCGGCGGGAGAAGCCTGTGTGCTGAAGGTTGCTTGTTGACAAGAGCTGAGTGCTCTTGGAACATGTAATGAACAGTATTTAACAGCAATCACTTCCCAATGTGAGCCCGCGCAGCTTGTTATCGTGTAGCACTTGGCTGACCCGGGGAAGAGCTGTATTACAGTGACTCCTACTGTCACCAACTGGAAGGTCTAGCGTTCAGCCAGACTCAAACTTTCCATATGCTCCGTCTTCCCGAATAGCAAGTGTGATATTCTATATGACATATACTGTTACATCTACGAGAATACAGCAGATACATGATCATTATCGCATTCAGATTTTTTTCAGCTGCTGGTAATGGTACTGGAAGGGCCGACTACAAAATATAACAAAAATAAACAACCGTCTTCCTACTCCAAACACCTTTCCGCTTACATTGGCAGTAACCACTCCTTAATCATTCTTGTTCTTTGCACATTGATGATCTTTCCAAGCATACAGTATAATAAATAATATACATGATGTGATCATCGGTTAAGAGGCAGCGAATAGACGGCTACAGTGAGTTTTAAGGAAAATTTAAACGAAACAGGCTGGGTTGCAAATATAAAGTGATTAGAAGTATAACTATACTATGCAGGGTGCTCTAATAGAGACTGATTAGAGCCAGCAGTGTAGATGGTTGCACTGATTAAAGTTCCCAACGTTCTAATCATTTGGTCTCTTACTTTCGAGCTATGGTAGCAAAGGGTAAGTCTAGTCTAGAAGACAGGATAACTCCATGCAAACTCCATGACCGGTGAACCGACCTGACATCCTGTGAACAGTAGAAGCGAGTGGCCTCCTTGCGGAGTTTGGCCAGAGTGGTCCCTCCTTCCCTCTGCAGAGAGACTAACCGAGAATCACTTAGCACCAGCTTCATCAGCTCCCTGTACTGGTCCATCTTGTCCTCTGCTTCCTGTAGGGCATTGATATTGGCATAAATGTGATCCGAGAATGACTACCCTTCCAACATAAAATATAGTCTACCCTAAAAACATCAGCCGTTTTATGCCCATCACCAATGCCATACACTCAACGCAAATCCCATACCTTAGAGTCTTGGGGAGCGTTGCCATCACCAAGCTCCTGAATAGAGTGCTGGAGCAACTCAGATGCCTTCCTCAGGTCCGCCAAGAATGTGTCCAGTTTCTAAAATAGGAAAGAATAGCGTTATATGTAAACCTAAAGAAGGGCTAAGAGGGGGCCTGGAATAAAATCTCAAACCCATTGGTAAAAATTAATCTAGTCTTTTGTTATCACCTGGTAAAATTGGACCCACTCGCTGTGGCAGTACGGGAAGGTGCCTCCTAGGTCCCAAGTCAGTTGTCCAATCTCCACGTACCGGCCCAGTGCTTTCAATGAAGTCAAGACCTCCAACTGTATGTGGGGGGGGGAGAACAAATTAACATTATGGGGAGTAAATTACTGGTCGAGGGTGCTGCTACCAAGGGGGGAGGTCAGCGGGTATAGATGTACCCCCACATCCCTATCTTCAATACTGATACATTGTTTTCAGTATAGGGAGTTGTAACATTATGGGAGAGGAGAGCTGCCCTTCATTAACATTGGGCATCTGGGGAAGGAGTCCTTAACATGGAGGGCAACCCTGGGAATCAAATACATTAAATGGCGCAGAATCCAGGACCCAACAAGAGAGTCAATAGACCGGAACAATTTTATGCAGCTATCTTTTGTTTGTAACAAGACTTCCAATAATACATTGGTTAATCAATTTTATAATAGTATGATTAGTCCATAGTGCATGCGTCTCTAATTAGACAGGGTCAGGCCAACACCCAGAATCCTCTGTGAATTCACTTTGCACCGTCTCATTGTTTTATGATTTATGTCCTTAGTTGTTTTAGACATGACTCGATGCTAGAATGTTATAAAATACTATTTAGGAAGCAGTGGGTGTGAGAAGAACAAAAAAAGAATGAGTTTCTAAGTCTGGATAGTCAGCTATTCTAGGACAGATCCAGTACACAGAGCTCATTTGTAAGAGCGGATAATTAATAATCCCGCTGCTGGCAGTGAAAGGTTTTGTTATACAGAAGAAGCCTGGATTTATAACCTAGATTTATATCACTGGGCTCACAGATTTATATTATCATACCAAAGCTCTACGGTTCAGATTCAGTACCATTTTTCTTCCTGGCAAAACCAATATCACAAAGGAGACCTCTGAGGTCCCAAAAGCGTATGTGATTGCACATCCTATCCTGTGTAGGAACATATCCAGCAGGTGGCCAGTCTGGGCCGGATGTGGCCCAATAAAAGTTATCAACCTCTACTAAAGACCCCATCTTCTCCAATACAGCTATATGTGTTTCATTGCCTTCTCATTCCAAAGAAAATGAAGGTGCTAATGGTCCAAGAGCTTCTACAGAAAGTGCTCACCTGTAGCCCTGGTATCCTGTCCAGTTGGGCAGCTCCATCTTTTTCCACCAGGATCAAAATGCTTTGGATGGATCCAGGATATGACGCCTACAGGCAGAGAATATGGACTAATAAATGTAAACTGTGAGTTAGGCTCTTCATCTGGAGAAGTCTACCCGAGCCCAGGAATTTTTTTAGATTATAGAATCTTTTGTGTCCAAACTGGAATTGCCAACACAAACATGAAGACGGACAACTTTAAACATTGTTATGAGAGCATAGAAATCTCACTTCTAATGCCACTAGAGTGGCAAATAAAACTCCTCATTGGTTTTTAAATAGAGGAATTGTAGCATATCTCAAGAAAAACTGGGTAGCTACAGCAAGTAAGTAAAAAGGAAGATGTAATTCAACAGCAGCTGGAGGGCAGGACACTGGCCAACTGATGTCTAGCTATTACCACTTAATAAATGTAAATGGATTTTCACTTCCTAATGACGGGATTAATTTTTTGGATGATATTATTTGGGCTAGGTCACCCAAAGCTTCCATATATCATTAACCACTTTAGAACGGCTACTCATCGAGTGAAAAACAAGCATATTAGGCAATGTGAGGATAAGCCACGGACAGGCGTGGGCTCCGAATGTCCCGATGGCTCAGACCACTCTACTGAACGTCTGAATCACGCTTCTCTTGATGAAAGCATGTCTAGATCGGTATTATGTTAGACCAAAAGACTTTACTCTAGATTTGAATTACATCGTAGCCTCACCTGCACAGACTGTAGTGCAGCGTTCAGGCATGGAGACGAAGGCTGCTTCCTGGCATCCACCAAAACCAGCACTCCAAGGTCCTTCACCTCCTTTCTAGGAAAAGAGAACAGGAATAAGGATTAAAATCTAACTAATCAATGGATGTTCCACCACTGCGCTTGTGACAAAGCTGTCTAAAAAGTTTAAGTCTCAACTAATTGATAAATTACCAAGCATATGGTTGATGGTTTTGGACACTTGGAATGAAGAGTGGCTTGTACCGATTTCTGGAACCAAGTGTGTGGCCTGTGAAGTGGTATCTATCTAGCTTTGAAAAGTTCCAGACTGGAGGACCACAAGTGGGTCATCCAAAGACAACAGTGGCTTTTGGAATGAAGACAATGTATCCAACAGCAGCACTTTGATTTTACAGCCGAGGTCACTGAACTACAACCGAGCCTCTGAAGAGTGCAATAAAAATAAGACAAAGGTCACCCATTTGCTGCGAAGGTCAACGAGCCGTGTTACTAATATTGCAGAAGTCATGGGTGGGATGACATTTCAGTTTAGCAGCAGCTAAAGGAGCATTGGGCAGTCTTGATGAAGGTTCTTAAATTGTTTTAACAATGAATTTCCAAAACGTACATTAATTATAGAGGAAGCCTCCAAAATAAACCAGATACAAACCATGGCTGGACAAATCCTTACTGATCACATGGTCATATCTTGGACATCTTGTTCTCAAAACCTTCTTTGGTTTATCAGGGATTGAAGATTAAAGTCTCTGTCTTATTGGTATCATTATCTACTTTTACAATAGTCAATGCTACACTGAAATTTCGATAATCACCCAAAATGTGACCATTTTCAAGCTGCTTAGAAAATGAGAAATGTCAAATTCCAGGTTTTCCAATAAAGGGCGTTATTTATAAACTTCATGCGGAATTGTTTCGCTAAATTCTTCTGGATGAAAAAAAGTCTGTAACGCTAGATTATTACAAATTGAGATAACGGACTTTGTTATCTGGTTATTGCATAAGACACAAATAGTAACGTGCCTCCAAGTTCTAGTTTTTTTTTTCTTCTTTTTTATATGATTTGTGGACAGGCACGTGTTAAATGTGGAGCGTTGGCAAAATGCATGGATTTACAACTGGGTATGTTCCCAAATCTTGGCTCTTTTGATGCCTACAGTATGTCATCAGAGATCTGGTTTCTGATAAGTAGGATGGAGTTCTTACCTGGCTACGGAACAAAGGTAGAGTAACAACCGTGCCACCTCTCTCACCGAGCACCATGCTGCCTCCCATACACTACTGTCCGTAGTCACCTGGATTAGAGCCCTGCCCTGCTTGTCTCTGCTTCCTGTGGGCCACAAAAAACAATGATTACAGCGTAAAGGTATTTAGGTATAGAAACAGGTAACTGCCTGCTATTGTTTGTAAAATAATCCCCGGACAAGACGCAAGCAGTGACACACACACCTGGGAGACAAGCGATTCCGGAGTACAATAACTTGGCACTGAGATCTTGGCACTGAACTGGAGGGTCGGAGATGGTTTCCCACGGTATGGATCCTCTAGCTGGAGAACCTACAATGGATACCCACAAGCCAGTCTTGGATGGAACTTTCTGGACAGAAGAATTGATGTCAAGGCTACAAGTGGCATTTGGCACTGATCCTGAGAAGGGAGACAAAGGCATTTGGTTATCTGTCTGCTGTTGGAGTGACCCACAAGACGGTATAAGGGGTGTCACTCAAAGTGGACAAGGAGGTTTTATCGCAATCCTACAATGACATAAAATCATTTTAATTCCAGTCTTTGCGAACATGATGCCAGCGTGAACCCCAAATGAACAGTGCTCAGGTGCAGACCTTGGCCTTAAGGACCTAAAATAATCAACTTACAGTCATCTATAGCCATGGCTCTTCACGAACACATGGGCAACTTGGACCATGTTAAATTCCTCAAGGACTGGAACCATAATTTGTGTTAACTTTTCTTTTAAGCTTAGACTTTCCAACCAAACCACCACCTGCAGCACACATACCAATCATCTCGAAAGACATCCTTGCTCCAGACTCTTACACAAAGTTTTGGAACAAGTTACGAGATATGAAGTAGGTCACCAGTAAAGAAGAAGAAGAAATTGAGTACGGACAGAAACATAGAATAATTGGCATACTTAGCACAGTAGTGTAAATAAAGCTCTGACTTCTAGATTTATCTCCCAAAAAAATATTCATTCATTTAATTCCAATATAATAAGCATTTTCTGAGCCGGGCATTGGATTTTTGGGAAAAATAAATATATGCACTCTAAAGAATAGAGTAGATGATATTGTTGCATGCAATCCAAACCACTCCACCCAGAGTTAGAACACGGCGCTACATCATTAGCGGACTTGTACTAATGTACCAATTAGACACGCTAAGTGTAGCATGAAATGACGCTCATGCCAGTCATCCACGTGAACCTTCAGGAAATCATTACATGCCTCGTGGTCTCAGTAAATGGATATTCTAGGTTTTCGCATTACTTCCGCAGGTGTTGGCGCTTTCAGGGAAGGTTTCACCAAAATCAGTGAAGTCACGGCGTATTCCCAACTACGACCGCGGGAATAAAGTATGAATTCTTTGTCTGTACTTCACAGGGGGTGCTAAACCTTAATTCTGAATTTCTGTTTACCAAAAAGATACTAAATTTCCTTCTGAGTTGCCAGAATAGCTAAAAAGAATAGAAAAAAGTGGTCTACTTAAAAAACTTAGTTTAGTTTGTGCCATTTTGGGCTGTAGAACCCCGTGATCCCCTCATACCCAGCAAACATTCTGAGCTCCTACACAAGAGGGGCATCGGGGGAGAAAAAGGGACTGACATGGCTTCTGAGGGGGTACTGTCCCTACTAAACATGGACAGGTGGGATCAGTGACGCATTTCTTATATGACCCAGGGAAGCATCCCCAGCTGACCTCTCTATGGCTTCTCCCGGGATGTCCCACCACTCCTCCATAGTGTAAATGGGCCAGCTGGATAGATCAGAAAAGGGACTGCCACCCCCTGGACCTACTGCCCTCGACATAGTAGGGAATAGAGAATATGTCACCAAGTGGTTGGTGCGTAACGAGAATTTAGGAAGGAAGGAATTAGGACAAAAGGCTTTCCTTACCAAATGTCACCAACTGGTGAGGACCCTGATAACGTGGCATTATAGAAAGAAAAAAAAGAGTTGTTTCTTCACTGTATCTTTACACTGCTGTGTATTATATAATGCTTCAGGATACTATGCAGAGAACTGTGACATAGTAATCCTTAGGTCTCCGATTCCATTCCGGACCAATGGATTTCTTTGTCCCGAGCACAATACTGAAAACAGCAACTTCTGGAGGATTTACATAAATTAGCCGGAGTCTAAGGAAGGAGAGGTAGACTGTTGCGTGGTTCCTCGGCAGAGTTTCTCATCCTAAAGTATTTAACGACTGCGTTATCCGCATTATTTAACGAGCTCACGGCATTTAGTAGGAAACCGATGCTGTTAAAGCTACCGGATAAACAAACATACTTCAGAAGCATATTTCACAGTACGAGAGGTGGTGGGGATATAAGAATATATCGCTTTCCTAGGAGAGCGGCTGGTAGGATTTCAGTAGTAATATGGTAAAGCTTCATAGAGCGAGCGATAGATTTAAGGCTATCCTGAACATAGGACCAACGAGCAAGTATCTCTCGAGGTTTATAGAAGGCAGAGGATCGGATAGATTAGATGGAAGGACAGATTCTTTCCTGCTTTGATATTTGGTTTCAATGATATTGATCTTATCATTCTAAATAGGAACAGTAACCGGATTTTTGGTGATGGGGTTAAACCTAAATTTAGGTAGAAAGCAACTACATTGGACCCAACACAGCCCTAACCAAGGCTCTTGGCACCCCGGACAGTCGGAGGTCCCGTCCTGTAGACGTCACATCCACTCCTGGAAGGGAAAAGGGCCACTGGCTAAGTTGCCCCCTTAACTTGCAGCGCCAGGGGCCACTGCCTCTCTCGCCTAATGGAACTTGTGGCCCAGGGGCCCCACACTCATTTTGACTCTGATATTGGCTAATTGATCAGCATCTGTAATTAGTAACATACCATGGAGGATAACTTTATCCTGACACTCAGGGGTTAGTGCAAGGTTAGTAGTGCATTTCTGGTGCAAAGTTTAAATAGTGATCTTATCACCATAGCAACCAACAGCATGCTCCTGTTGGCTAGTATGGTGATTGAGCCACTTTTAAAAGTTTGCACCAGAATCATTCTTTAAAAATGACCCCTAAATGATCCCTAAATAAAACAAGATACAGGTAGGAAGAATGCATAATATCGGTATAAAAAACACAAGAGCATCCATTATCACCATTACTAGTTATCCGGGACATGGGCTGAGGTTCTAGAAGTTGAGTTCGCTTAAACAACATAAATATAATCTTATTTTAAAAGGATATATGAAAACACTACACTTCTTATGCCTGAGAGGCAATCGTCGTATTGATCATCATGTTAATATCTGTAACGTAGTTTACCATTTCATATAATAAAATAAGTAATAATACCCCATATACAACAATCTGTACATTCCTACCCGGTTACCCAGTAGATACACTCAGTAGCGGGTTTATTCCATGATTTCCGACTGATCCAAACACTAAGCTATCAATATCACTTCTAGGGATAAGCGGCCGTCCCCTTTAATTCAGCTTCATAGTTAAGCACAAATGTATCATTTATGTTTCACTTATACCTTTCCCCAAGAACTTAGTCCTGCTGAGTCTCGGTGAGCATACAGCTGACACTCTCCTCCACGTGCCACCATGTTGAGAGCTACCCACGTCCATGGCGAGACCATCGCCTGAGGATGCGGAACTGCGCTGACCCCTTAGGAAGGAAAATCTGTGCACGAGAGAAGGGGACGCGTCGGAACCTGGCGAAGGGTTAGATTTGGGAGTTCTAGAGGAATATTGACCAGACTGGTCTCCAACTCTTGACTCTGCTTTTCCTGGGAAGAGCCAGGAGGAGGCAATCTGGGATGGAGCCTTGCGTCGGGAGCAAAGAGGGCTCTCCAGGGCAGCGAACGTGGTCGATGAACCAGATCTGCCCACAGGATCCTCCAGTATGTCATCCATGGGTACAGAGCAAAAGCTGACTGGGTTTTTAAGAGCAGCCATGTATGAACGTCGAAAACGACACTTTGTCTCCTGGTTGTCCACTTTGTTGTTGAGTCTCCTACTTAGACAAGGGGTGCACGCCCCCTCCTCGCTAGTCAGACCTTTCCTGCAAACCCACTTATTATTAGCAACATTGGAAACAGGATCTTTGCTGACTTTAGGGGCCCTAAGAGGATCCCCCATTTCAGGGTGACAGGAGGAAGCCGACGGTGGATGGTCTGCCGCAGCAGTAATGTCTACGAGATCCACATAGTCCCCTTCCAGCTCCAGGTGTGCCGTGTCCTCTGGACTTGGTATCATCAGACTGCGGATTCTGGGTTCCAGTTTTGTATGAAAATTGAAGTCACACCATCCCCTGTACGAGCTCCTTATGGGGCACTAAATAGACGTAGGACTCTGGGTGGATCTATCCCGTTTGGTGATATCCATGTTGAGCTTGTGTAGGAAGCGTTGTTTCACATTTAGAAGCCACAGTGGTAACGAGCAGGGTGTCTGCGCATGGCTTCTGCCAGCATCCACGACCGAGTCCCAAGAAGACAGGGCAAGGGATCCGTTTGTGCGCAGGTCTCGGCTGCGGTAAACTCACATGTGTCTCTGTCATACATGTGCCGCAATGAAACAATGCATTACGTTGTAATCCAAGGAGTCTCCGCCGTCTGCAAGGACAGAAAGAGCGGAATTAAGAATCTACGAACCAGAGAAGGTAATCTGAGCATATGGATCGGAAGCAACACATGTCACAATGTTACATACACGTAACGCTAATTACCATAACATTGGTTACATGCGTGCATGTTCCTAACACGTGGCTCTTCCTTATACCTTCTATAAGTATAAGTAAATCTTTTTGTATCAGCAAACGTCTCATCCTGAGCTGGGGAGACACATTTGCACAGGTGTGTGTTTTGGATACTAGCCCCCTCCGGTCTCAAGTAACACCCAGGTGTTTTTGGCCGGCTCGGTTTGCAATGTAACGTAGAGCTAACATTGACACGTTATTGCCAAAGCTTCTCGTGGGCTGTGTAAACCCGGTGAATTCCACTACCACCTTTAAGCAAGAACAAAATAAACTAAAAAAAAGTCTATTTTACTTCATAAACCACAGTTAAAAATGTCCTAAACCAAATGCTGTGTTGTTAGCGGGTTACCTTCATATAAATGCACTTTCTGAGGGTCTTGCAATCAGGATTCTTCTCCTAAACTGTATCCACCACCATCAAAGTGACAGCAAAAGAAAGACCCCTGACACCTACACATACCCAGGCCTTCGCTCTGATGACCCCCCTCCCATCTCCCCCCTCCTTTGCCCTTCCATTGATGTGATTGGACGGCTGTGATCCGAATTTAGCCTCACCAAAGACAGAGGAATGCAGAGACAAGAGCACTGTGTCAGACTGTCAGACTTTAATAGACGTCCCCCTTCCCCCCACGGCTTGCTGGCACCCATCGCGAGCTAACAGTTGCGTCGACAGTCACCTGCTGAGACCCCCAAACACTCATTCATACACACATACAGAATTTACCCCTAAAATCCAGAACTTCCACACTGAGGAGGAGGAGGAGATAAGCCTTCACAGCAAGTCTGGACGCTCCTCTACAGTGTCTTTGTGTGTAAAAAGGGACAGAATGAATAATGGGAAGAAAGTGAAAGTTAGAACAGAAGCTTTGTCCTGTATGAGGAAGCTTGATGTGTTTCCGTGGAAAAGTGGCCTTCCCTGTCATGGTTCCATGTTCTCGGTCAGATATATGGTGGAACACAGAAGGTCCTGCATGGGCAACGAGTTGGGGTGGACACTTGGGTTCACGGACAAGCAAGAACAGCTGTTACAGCAGGACATCTATGGTCCATAGTGAAAAAGAGGATTGAGACAGGAATTTTAACTTGGTTATGTCCAATTGGGCTCTAAATATTGGTCTTCGTGGGTCACTAATATCAGACCAGGATTTCAGGAGTTTTCTAAAGAAAATGTAACGTAAAGGAGCCGATAGAATCCTGAAACTCGATATACTTCCCCCAGCTCGACCGGAATACGATACATCTCGGTTTTGCCCATCTGAGCTTTACCCAAGTAGACAGTTGGCCATGGACCTTTTAATGGGCCACAATCCTGAGAATGTTCATGGAAATGTAATCTGATTTACCATCTTTCCTACAAAATATCTATATCCGAAAGCTCTGGGAATAGATCAGATTTTTTTATATATATATATATAAGACATTCTTCTATTGCGAAGAACTGTCGGAAAAAGTTGGGTTTCGCGCTGGAAATGTTTGGTCGACAACTAATTTTATGAATCAAGTGGGAGGGGCCGAAATTAGGAGTGCACCTCATTTACATATCACACAGCACCATCTTAAAGACGCGCGTAATAGAAAAAAAAGTCAGACCCGAGTTTTTCATCACTTTCCACCCACCAACCCCACCACAGGAAGACGAAGAAAGCAAGAAACCTAGAAGAAAATGGTCACCTTCCAAAAGAATAAGAATGTAATGGGGGAAAAACAGTTTAAAAAAGTAAATACAAACTTCAAAAATAAACAAAAACTTTCACACATACCTCTTTTGTACTCTTCTTCGTTGTTGTATCGCTGATACGAGCTACCCTCTGATATTTTGTGCCTTTCTTGAGCAGGGTTCATTTTTTTTCTGTTGGACTCTCTTGCCCCAGCCCATTTAATCACCTATTCTTGCAGCTTCCCGCCCTGCCACCTCCTCCCCCCCTAAGCAGGGGATAATAGGGAGCGGAGATGGAGAAAAAGGCTGGGCCGAGGATCTGAAAAGCAGTGATTGTGTATAGAGTTTGGTGTCTTATTGTCCTGTTTTTTTTTTTTTCCTTTTCTTTTTGGAAATCTCTGATCCTAACCCCATGAATGCCGGGGGGGGGGGGGCGAACAACGCATTGAATGCAGATGCAATATGATGCTCGTCTACGCGTCATTGTAAGGGTTAATGACAGTACCTTCCATGGAACCTGTTCAAAAGAGAAATAAAACACCTGCCTTGTAATGAATACAATCTAGAAAGTCCTATTTTTTTCGACGTAGGCGGCACTTGGCATGGTTACAACGGATGAATGATAAATATCCAAAAATTATATCATGGGATCATCAAGAAAATGCAGATTTTTTTTATTCAGGATTCAGGATTCTATCTGCTGTCTCCGTGATAAACACATTCTAGAACGCTGAACTTGTTACATGATCATGGCGTGACGGATTCTTTGGGGCAAATTCTTCTTCTTGCCGCTGTTTCTGGGCTGCGGCCTGGTTCAGCCCGGCCGGTAGTCGGAGGCTTTTTTCTTTTCAGCATGTAGGTTGAGGGTATTGGGAGAATAGAGTGTAAGCTTTTCAGAATAGGAGGGTTTTTTACTGATTTAAGTTAAAAAAGGGAAAAGGTGTGAAAGAAGCATGAAAACGGAAGAGGAATAGGGCCAAATAGGCGCCATGTTTTAATTCTTGTGGGGGAAATGATACCAAAATCTCTAGCCTTGAAGACCAGGCAAAAAGGGTTAAATCCCCTTGAGTGTGAGTAACAGGTGACAGTTCTTGTAGCTAAAATGCAGGGCTGCGCATGGAGCTAAGAAGGCCCTGAGCACCCCTCCCTTCTCTTTAATCTGCTCAGTCCCAGAGCCCTCCAGCGTGACAGCATGAGATGCTAAGTGGAGGCCTTTCAAGTGCTTTGGGCCCTTCTCAAGTGGAGTATAAAGCAGTAAAGAGAAGTGAGAACCGGACGGGAGGGGGGATCGGAGGCGAAGGTCTGTTCTCAAGAAATTTAAAGGGAAGACTGTTTTAACTCTTTGAGTAGCCGATCTGGTCTGTAATTATACATGATGCATGTTCATGTTTGCATGACAGGTTACAAAGGCACCACCATCATCATCTTCTTACAGCTTTGATCTTCACGGTGTGACCTTCTGAGTGTCATATGGATGTCCACTTAAAGCATTCAACCTAATTCCATCATCCCACTCGACCTGAATTCTTGTCTCACCCCACTCTCTACATTATTGCTTTTCCACAGTATAGTCACATTTAAATATAACCACCTTCATTTTAACTATTTGCCTGTGGAGCCATGTGGGCCAGACACCCCTCTCACACTCCAGGCCACCCCGTGTGATATGTAGTCCTTGGAGTCACATACATTATACTTATAGGAGTGATAAAGGTATAGCTGACAATACATCTAGTTCTCTGCCCGAGACACACAAACATCTGTGGACTACTATTCTCCTGTTGAGAGTTTAGGGTGGTCTTGGAAGTGGTAGTCCACAACAGTGGGGCAAGTCTTGAGTCACTTGATACAGTTGCTGCTAAAACAGGTGTGGAGGTCCTGCTAATATCCCTTTGAAACTGAAGAACACACTGGCCCAACTGGCCCAACGTTTGGGCCTTTCATGGTCTTGCAGAAGCCAGGCCTAGTAAATTCCAGATTTTATTCCATCCCAAATGTTGACTTTGCTGGGCCTGGTTTGAAGAAGACCAAGTAAGACTGAAGCATTGCCAGTTTTTGTGGCCAAAATAAAGTCACTTAAGATGTCTGCAAGTGTGTTGGGTTCATTGTTTGTCCCTGAGCAGCTTGGGATGAAACCTTGGCAGCCTCTACTGGGTCTTGTAAAGAATTGCACAGGCGACTAAATTCGAGTCACAATTTGTCATGGTAACATGAGTGAAGCCACCCTACTCCCGTTACTAAGATGAAGAAGAACTGTGAAGGATCCCTTCCTTCGCAACATTCATTCTTGCACGGGGCTTCATTCGCTTTTCAATCAATAGCTGATATATAATATCACAGGCCATGAGGTCTCAGCAGTAGCTTCCACGGTTTAAACCTCTTTTTGGGTGGTTGTGACATTATATGAATTTGAACAATAAAAAAGCTGCCACATACTGCAGTATTTGGATCATTCTGTCTCTGCGTGTTCCGCTTTCAGTACGTGATGTTCCGAGTTCTTGTTGGAGAAAACGTATCTGTCGATTGCCGATTGAGGTGTAAATGCGAGCGGCGGAGAGGAGGGAGTATTCAGTGAATGGAAACAGGGTCACTCGGAGACTGAGAGGGGTAATCCCCTGACTTTACTTGATGTTACCTATACAGCCACCACAATGTCCAGCTGAACAAGAACTAAAAGTAGCTATTACGCCAATACCGAATCCATTCTGTGATCATTCTAGGACTTTCCATGTTGTCCACTTTGGAGAATGTGTCTTTTACATGGGGTTGTTTTAAGTGTTTGGCCTTCACACTATCGTGCCATCTAGCTGGGCTTGCCCGTGGGGCTGAAAGTAGCCATACCCTCCCCAGGTGCTATGATCATATAGTCCATATAGTCATATATAGTACCCTATGAGTCTCCTCTGTATAACTGGGCTCCAATTCCACCCCTGCTATACCCTGTAAGGTGTATCTAGCTTTGCCCACCCATCATATGGAATTTAACCCAAACTCTACTCTTGCCAAATAAATCTCTTTTTTAAGCTTTGAATCCAGCAATAAAAAAGACGATTGTTTTTCCGATTGTATAAAATCATAAGTCTTACGACTCTCGTGTTCTTTACAAATTGCTTGCGTGTAGAGCGCTTATCTGCTTCACGCTGCTCAGAAAACCAGTTCCGACCTGGCGTTTCCAATCGGACAGAAACAGTAGAGTAACTGGGTATATTCGGTAACATCTCCATAGAGATGCTTTTGTTTCCAACAGTTTATAGACTTCAACGTGAAAGTGTTTGGCTGTCTCTTTTTGTCTAAAAGCAAAGAAGAGGAGGCACGTGTCCCATGGCTACCAAACAAGCAGCAAAGGCCAGCAGAATGTTCAAAAACATCCTTCACGTTGCGCGTGAAGTCTCAAAAAGCAAAAGCTTTAGTCGAAAGCGATACATTTTATTGGACCAACAAAGAAAATAAATGTAGATGCACTTCTGTTTTTGGGACCTCAGAGGTCTCTTCTTTAGATTAAAAAACAAACAAACTCAGAGGTCTCTCCATTATGCAACTTTCTCTATGCTGATCCAATAAATGGTTCACCTTCAACAAAAAACTCATTGTTTTCTCGGCCCTATACAGCTATATCCATTTTGTTTATACTCAATGGCACATTTTCTTTTTGCATTAAAATATATAGAATAAAGAAATGTCTCGTCCAAAGAACTCACAGTCTGGTGCTTAGAGATTTTAAGCATCTGTACTACAAGCCGATTACTTCTGCTGTCAGTTTTTATGCTTCCCAGTTAGAAAAAAAAATATTATTATTATTATTGTTATTATTATTAATTGTTTTCTATATTATTATTATTTTTTTTTTATTATTATTGTTGCCACTTTTATTTATATAGCGCCAACAATTTACGCAGCGCTTAATACAATACATTTACTCAAGGGGTATGACAAGACTAGAATTGACAGACTAAGACAAACCGATTCATTAGGTGAAGAGGGCCCTGCTCGCCAGTTTACACTCTATAGCGCCATCATATTCCGTAGCGTTGTACAATGGGTAGACGGGACATAACCAGTAGCCTATAACAATTTAAGCGGAGAAAGTCCTTGACCCGCATGACTTCTCAATTGGATGCATGTTGCCTTTCCTACGGGGGGGGGGGGGTTTCGTTAGGCTTCTGCTGATTGAGCAGTCTCGCGCTGCTCATCTGGTTCCGAACATGTCTGAGAATCGGATTTCATGACGTGTACTGAGTGGGATCCGTGTACAGCCTTCACATGTACCTGTCTCAGTCTATATCATGGGTTCCCCGGGAGCTTAATTCCCACAAAATCGCTCGCTGACGGCGATATTCCGATTGTTCTCATCATTGACCCAGAGATCCCACCGCCTTGGCAGCTGTGACCACGCATCCTAGACAAATGACAAGTTATTTTCCGCCCTAAGTATCTTTCCAGCCCTGCACCCTTGGAGGTCACTCCGTGTCTGCCCTTAACACTCCAAACGCCAGAGGAATGAGCAGGGGGCAGTTAACCCTTCTGCTAAGTGGAATAGTTAACCCTTTCAACACCAGTTGCTACAAAAATAGCCCCTTTGATCCATGTATATAGAATGTTGCTGGTGAAGTGACATCTATGAGGTTTAACCCTTAAACATTTAGCAGAGCATGGGGCTGTATTATTTGTATAATGTTTTGATTAGATGGCAAGCTCTTCTGCCAATTTAGTTCTGGGTTTGTATAAACCTTAATTCTGCCACAATCCAGTGTATGTCTTCTATATATCATCATGCGCTCTACGTGTAGTTAGAGTTATTACTATATTCCTTCTTCTCCACGCTGGGGGGGGATTACTCAGTGTCCCCTTAGATTTGAAGGGATCAAGTGACTGTAATGATGTGTTTTGGGAGTGCCGCTATGACAGCATGTGGGCCTAGACGGACAGCTCCCAGGCTGCGCATGTTTACAACAAGCTTCTCAGCTGCTTTTAGGCTATGGCTCCCATGACACTCAGCCAGCCAGAAAGTTGTGTCAAAAGGGCGGAGGTTGCCTAACCCTGTATACCTGCCAATGACATTCTCTGGAAGATTTCAATGGGGCACAAGCTTTGCAATTATAGGTAAAGGGGTAAGGAGGGGGTAAATTGCATGGGGGAGACTGCAGGAGCAGAGAGGGTACGTTGCCGA
Source organism: Spea bombifrons (assembly GCF_027358695.1). Lineage (NCBI taxonomy): Eukaryota > Metazoa > Chordata > Amphibia > Anura > Pelobatidae > Spea > Spea bombifrons. The sequence goes on along the minus strand of NC_071099.1, from coordinate 27,014,931 downwards.
TATATCGGGGCAGGCAGTACGGTACTTTGGTCCATGCTGATGAAGATAAATCCTGGGCCAAAGGTCTAAATATGGAACGGTTGGCATCAAAAGCCCATAGAATGTCGGTGCGGATTTCTCTCTGCCCACGGAATTCCTCTTCATATCAATATTCTGTATAATCCAGCAGGGGGTACAATATCTATTAATCAGGTCAAAAGTGGGAGTTTTAAAAGGCATAGCGGTAAAGTGACACACAGGGCTATAATACACAGTAGATTCAATAAAAGAAGCCCTCCAAATATTTAAAATGAATCCCGCAAATGATCCCCCTCATTGAAGCCACACAGCGGGACCGCAATTGTATCTGAATCTAATATTTACATGGACAGAGATGGAGCCAATCATAACTATTTTCCTATAATATTATAACTTAATGGGTCTCTACTTTTTTCTGTAATGTGACGGACTAGCTTCACGCACGTTCTACATGAACTTAGGGCATCAGGTAACAATGTCAAATATAAAGATATATATATATATATTGATATACTATAGAGAGCAGGGACCCCCAAATACAATAAGCCCAGCCATACTGTATATGCACAACAGACCATTTATGGATCTAATCTCTATATATTTAGGCAAATAAAGACACCTAAAAATGATATATTTATACAGATAATATACTGTATATCCAAGAAACGCACATGGTTTGAAACCAAGGTTAAAAAAAAACAGCGGTGCAACATTGTATAATAATTACTAAATATATAAAGACAAAGTAACAAATATAAAAACAAACTGTCTAATGACTTCTGAGATTTCTTTCTTCTACGGCCCCGGGATATAAAAATCCATGTTAATAACGGTAAAGCTTTAAAGAAATCTTCATGGACAATCTTGTGTTAATAAATATAAAATTTAACTAAATCAGCAGATTATTTATTAAATTGTGGCTAAATTAAAAAAAATGAATTGTAACGCCACCTTTGGAGAAAGTGTAAAGATTCAACAAAAATGATCTATGTATCTAAAATATATATAGAATATTTGTTATATATATATATATATTCAAATATAATATATATATAATATATGATATATAATATATACCGTATATAATATATATAATATACATAATATATATATATATAATATATATATAATATATATATATATATATATATATTATATTTAAATCTATATATTATACTTAAATATAAATATATGGGGCCCATGCTGATACCACATGGACAGATTGTAAGCCCTTTTTATTGCCTCTCTGTTGCAGGAGGAACAGCTGATATAACTTGGTGAGGTCAGATAGAGGGGGCACAATGAGTGGAGTCATTTGGTGGCAAGCAGCTGGTGTCCTATATCACAGAGAGACCCCATTCCTTATTTTGCGGCCGGAGCCCTCTTGTATATTCCCACCTGACGGGACGGGACACCAGTGGAAATTCCCACTGCTGACCCAGAAAAATCACAGGACCGCTCCAACTGTTTCTCTTCTCCCTCGACCACCAACTAGATTGTAAGCTCACAAGAACAGTGCCCTCTTCTCCTTTTTATTTTATTCCATTGATTGTAACAGCGCCATGGAATGTGCTGGCGCTATATGAATGTAATGTAATGAGATATCCGTTACTGGCCATAGCGCTTTAAGCACAGTATCAATAAGACCACCCACATGCACTGGATATGTGGGGGTGATGGTGGGCTGCTGTGGGGATGTGAGCCATGGGAGCCTCTACTGCATTTTCAAGGCCCCTAGGCTTCGTGGGTTGCCCCTAGGCTTCGTGGGTTGTCCCTATATGCAATGTCCTGATTTGATTACATGCAAAAATGCAATAAACTCACATTTTAATGACCATGAATGATAACTAACATGAAGCCACAAAATGAATCCATAATTAATGGGGTCCTTTGGTGTTTGGACGCCTAACCATTTAAATCAGAAAAAAAGTCCAAACCCACCAATCTAATTTTATGACCCCTTAAGAAGCAGCTTTTTATCTCAAAGTTGTAAATAGGGAGAGGTTATCTCTGACTTTGTGCTGTTTAGGGGTTGAGGCACCAAGAGTAGGCGCATGCAAGAAGACAATTCTGCCGCCGGCTAGGTCGATGTATATGGGATAAGATTGTATGGATAGTGGTATCCATCCTCGTCCACTGAGTGGTTCCACCTGCCAGCCTTGGCAAGAGGATGAATGATGGCGTCAACCAGCACTAGCCTTTGGCCAATAGCTGTTTTGTGGCCCTACGGTTCTGGCAGTAGGTCCTTTGCAAGCTGGGATTTAGCGCCACTCGCAGGCACTGTAGAGAAAGGCAGACAGGTTGCCATACGCTAACTGGCATTTGAAACATTCGCGTTATGCATCGGCATTCATTTACGGGCTAGAATTAGCCATGTAACTGGACCTCGTCAGTCTGTGTTCACGGGGCCAAAATGGGATTAGAAAGATCCATCATCCGCTAATTTACAAAGTAACGCTTTTTTCTGAATCAATGCATTAGGGATCATGAGAAATTTCTACCTTAACCCATAATTCTTCATGAACTTTAATCCTGTGGCTACTAAATTCGGCTATTAAGACATCGACTGTCCCCGTCGCCACACATGACTGTTTTTATTCAACGCCAACATCAATGAACACGCATTGTTGATTGATTTTCTATTATCCGTGGGTAAATTGCGCAGCCAACGGCGTCCCATGATACACCGAGGAACATTAATTACCAGGACTGGTAATGGCGGAGTGGGGATCGGACGTTGACGATGCCTATACTGTTGGAAGCTGTATGATAAATAATGAGCGTGAAAACCTTACTTTTCATATAAATAAGGTCTGGTTAATAATATTCTTGAAGTTTAACGGATCTTTAATCTATACCTCTCTGTTCCTCCTGGCCATTCTCCATAAGCCTCCAAATCATTTTCTTCCTTGCATCTACTGGACCAATGTGTTTACCTACTGGGCTTCTATTTATGAATACGGAATGTCCTGCCCCCTATCTCTCTTTCCTCGCTTTCCTCCGTGGAATGTCTTCTTCTGCCTCCAGCGTGCATTGTTAGGTATCACTGCCTTTTTTCCCTATGTTTCAATATTTTTACGATACACACTGTTAGATGATGACTTTAGCAAAAATATTCAATGCGAAAAACAAAATCCCTAAAACAAAATAAAATCATTACTGTAAATTATGGTTTTTTGACACATTCTAGAATGCCTGGAGCGCTGGAGCGCGCCGTTATTGTAATAGGGGGAGGATAGAATTTGAGTTGTTTGACAATGCCCTGCTCCAAAACTGCATTTAAATGGTTAAATATTCCATTTCCAGGGCACGTTCCCACCGGAGGAGGCCATTCCGCTGTTCTAGCTGCAGGTACTAAATCTTGGCGACATCCACTCTACCTCTATTAAGCTGCCGGAGGGCGGTGTGAGCGCAGATGTTGGGAAATGTTTTGACTTGTGGTCTCAGGACGTGGGAGTCACTGGCAGCCCCCAGAGGCGTGCTGGGAATTCACCTTTTATTTTGTGTACCAATCTGGTTGTTTGGCCACGAGCCCAGACTGGCACTTATGTCTGCTTGGGTGAATAGCATGTGTGTGCGTGCGTGAGTGGGTTTCGAGCGTGACGCATTAGCAAGACCCCGTTATGGTTAATAAGCAGTAAACTGAGCCTCTGACACATCAGCGCTCCTTGTTGGCTTCCACTTAATCACTCACTCAATGGTTTGACAGAACTGTGTCTGTTTCGCACTAACGTGAGCGTCTCCTGTAGACCGACCAACCCTTCCCACCTCCATGCAAAATGTTCATCAGTATTATATTTATAGAAGCACAAGAAAGACGGTTGACTTAACGCAATAACGTATCTAAGCACCAAGGGATGGAATCAAAAACATATAATGGAAGTTATTATAATATATACCTTGCAGACCACCAGCTGTCCAATTCAGTCTAAAACCTTATTAATAGATTTTTTGGCTTTCAAGAGAGACCAGGAATGGGGGATGGGAGCTACAGATCCTCATTGAGGTTGGGGGCCACACAGAAATGGCCCCAAACGCTGATGGTAGTTAGGTTTCCTAGATCCTATGGAGGAAGAAGTGGACAGAATGAGTGTCTAGTCGATTGTCCAGGTGCTTATTTATTCCGACTCGTCCAAAACAGACTTATAAAAGGGAAATGCACAAAAAAAAAGCAGAATCAGAAAAGGATCCAGTCTTTATGTAAATGCTACCCAATGGTTACTATAGACACCCCGGTGGCTGTATATGGAATTACAAGTAAAACAAGTGAAAAAGCATTAGCAAGCGTCTCAAGCTCTTTAAATCATATGGTCACCTGCCCAGCGCCAATCCTAGAGCATTTAGCGCCCCCCACTAACTACCCTAGGCAGTAGTAGTTACCCTGCCCCTATCCCCCTTGTCAGAAGTATAACTACTACTTTTCCTCTGTTTAGTAATGTTCCTGAACAAATTATTCCAAATGCTTTCCAAAAAGATTTCACAAGAAAAACACATAAATATTTATTCTTGAATTATTTAATTTAGTTTTAATAAAGGACATTTTGGTTTCTGTCTCGGCTGGTGATAAATCTGTATTCAGCTGAAGCTTCACAGAATCATTATATCATTTTATATGCTTATTTAGGCATCTCACGTTGGCAAACGGCAGATTTGAGGTCATTGAGTGTAGCATCGCAAAACATTGTGCCGCCCCAGAAAAAATGACTATGTGGCCCTCGTGTTAACCCCTCAAGGGCCAATGCCAGCCCATGTCATGCATTTGGGAATTAAAGACCATATACCATTTACATCAATCGTTGTGGGGGATCCTGCAAGACTAAGAACGCTGATACAAATTAAATAGGACATCGAAGGGAGGAACGTGGTCTTCAAGACCAACATTTTTATGATGACAAATTACGGCAGAACCCTGCCCTAAATTAATGAGTTTTTTGGCACAATAAAGCATATTAACGAAAACATCTCAAAATGTGACTCGGACCGTTTTAAACACATTAATTTAAAACTAACATTTTTTAAATATGTTCCTTTTCAGCTGTAAAAGAACGGGTGACAGCAGTGGGTAACATTTTAACATGCATGTAATATATTCTGCAGGTTCCCAATCTCTCTGTGTATCCTGCATCTCAACCACAATGCATAGAGTGGCAGAATTCCAGAGGTCAGATGCCTATCCGGTAATCCTAATGATAATAAGCTTTGACGGCACACAGAATATACGGAAGACTAGTGTGCCCTCTACTGGTAAATGTTGTTTTTCTAGTTCCATGCAAATAAGAACAATGATTCGAACTGTATCCCCCAGAATAGTGACCCCGAGACCAAGCCAGATGAGGTACTGGTCAATGTCCACAATGGATCACCGGACCCAAATCTACATCCCCCGGGGCCATTCTCCCAGAAGACATATGCAACCCCTTCCGTTGCTCCCTAGTCAGAAGGCTGTAGAAGGGTCAGATCTTCTTGGTCCTCCTCTGAAGACAGGAATCTTAAAGGTTAAGTAGGAGCCCAGAAGAGCAGCCTACCTCCCCATAAAAATCAATCTTCTGGAGAACTGGCCATATAAAAAGATGTGTCTTCATAAACTATTTTGATGGAAGATGAATAGTTGAGTGAAAACCAAAAACTAGTACAAACGTGAGTGCAAAGATAAGTAAAACGGAAAAGTGCGTTTGAAGCCCCAGCAATAAGGACGTGGGTAGGGGTATGCTATTGCCCCCCAGGCCAGTCTAAAATTGCAGCATGGTCACGTAACCGTGGTAACAGTGAGACTGCTTGCACAGCGTATGGACAACAGAAAGAAAGCTGAGAGTGAGGCAAGGGAGTGAATGAGTTAGAGGAGAAGGGAGTATGTATGTATGTTAAAGTTTATGTACGTATGAGTGTATGTATAACTGTGTTTGTGTGTTAGCATGAGTGTGTGTGTGTGAATGAATGTGCATGTGCGTTAGCGTGAATGGTGTAAGTGTGTCAGCATGAATTTGTATGTATAGGTGTGTTTTAGCACAGATGTTTGTGTAAATATGTGAGAGAGAATATGCGTTAGCATGAGTGTTTAAGTGTGTATGGGAGGCAGTGTGTGTTAGCATGAGCGTGTAAGCGTGAGTGAATGTTAGTGAGTATTTGTCAGTGGATGTTAGTGTACATATGTGTAAGCATGTGTATGTACATCTGAATTACGGGGGAAGGAGCTGATTGGCCTGTCCCTGAAGGTAGGTAGAGAATATATACTCAAAATGTTATAATCAAGCAGTAAAGCAAACAGCCAAAGTTCAGCAGCCATTAAGAGCTCACCGAGCACCGTGCTAATGATTAGTATTGCATTTTTACCTAATGAGAGCCACCTCCCTCACCCAAAATCAGCATACATTTTGTTCTTTGTACTCACTACATCTTTAGCGCACGAGTGGATAGTTAACTTTTGGCTTTAACATTTCTTTTAATCCATTAAGACGCAATTTGCATATAGATTACACATTACTTGATTGCCGTACGGGGATGTAGGTTAATTTATTTTGCCTTGAAGTGATTGTGTCACGCTGTTTCCGTAACCCATCTCATAAACCGTACGCCATCTGATTGTCCGGTTATTCTTTAAGAATGAGAAAAAAAAAAGCGTTGTATGTCAGTAATTAGGGGCCTCGGCTTGAATATTTCATAGAGTCGAATACTTTACTGATAAGTGCTTTGATTATTTCAAATAACCAACAACATTACAAATATAGCTGAAATCTTCAGAATTCTGGAAAATGATTATGAACGCCAGTGAAAAAGAAATAATGAATGGAGCCTTCGCATTTCCTTAGATGTAATTCTCATCGTGTCTTCATTCCATGTTGCGAGTTTTTCTGCTCCATTCTCAAAAGCAAGAGCTGCTTATTTTGACACTTTTTGTTTTTTTTACAGCTGTTATGATGTCATTAAGCTGCAACTTCTCTTATAAGAAGGATAGCAAGAGACATGACTTTCGCTTCATGGTTTTACAGATGTTGCAAACTCTCAGCTGAACGGGAGCAGAGGCTTCTTAACACAGTATGCGTCAGAAGAGCTACTTTTTCAGGAGCATTGTGGGTGACAAAAGAGACGGACTCGATGACATCATACCCACTTCTGCTCATGTGCCACCCAGCTTTGAGCATGTCACCCATGTGCTGCATTCTTTTGTTATTCTTTCCAAGTTATTTTTAGAATTGCCAGGACACCAGACATTTTGGTTCCTAGTCGAGGCATAAATAGAATCCACTGGGCCCTGATGCGAAAAGTCACCCCGGGCCCCCCAACTTCAACAGCTAGTCTGCCCCTTTTTTTCCACTTGCCCCTCGTCCCTCCAACATAAAACATTTGTAAACACCATAAACATCCATTCTCACACACACAATTACACATCCATGTGCACACACACTAACACAATTACACATCCATGTTCATTCATACACACAATTACACGTCCATGCTCGCACATACACACAATTACACATCTGTGCGCACACACATTAACACAATTACACATCCATGTTTATTCATATACACAATTACACATCCATGTTTACCCACAAAAGTACACATCCATGCTTACATACATATATAAACATAAAGATTTCTCTCTCTCTCCCTATATATATATATATACACACACACATAAACACATATACATACACCCCAAGCTTGTTTAAATTCCTTACTGTAATAACCTCTACCACTTCTACTGAGAGGCTGTCCCACTTATCAACCAGCTTCTACATAATGTATAAACTTCCTTACATCGCATCTAAGCTGCTCTAGTTTTACATCATGACATCTTGTTCTAATATGTCTCCTCTTTTGAAATAAACTCCCCTTCTGTGCTTTGTTAAATGCCTTAAAATATTTAAACGCTTCTATCACACCCCTTCTCCTCCAAGCCACACACACTCAGATCCTTCAGTCTTTCCTGATCATTTTTATCCTGTAAACCATTCCTATTATAGTCGCCCCCTCTCTACAATGTGTCAATATCCTTCTAGATATGTGGTCTCCAGAACTGTCCCCAATACTCTACTGTCTGGACAGAGATCTGTAGAGCAGCAGAAGCTCTTCCTGATGCGAATACCTCTAGCTATACAGTGCCACACAGTGGTGAGACGATGTAACTACAACCCACAGCAACTTATTTTTAGAAGACTATAAGGGATATAAGCATAATAATGCCTTTTATTATCATTTCAATTACATGTTGATTACTAATCATTAGTTATTTTTTGTGTTTGATTGTGTTAAATACAGTAAGAAAAAAACTGTCAAAAAAAAAATGACCCACTACCCTGCTTGCATTTCAGACACTTTGTAAGCAAACAAAACCAATATTTTTAAAATCATTTTTGGAGTATTAAAATGAATAATTATCACTGGTGTTTTTGGATATGGTGCCTTGATGGATTTTGGTATTCTCGGTGGGATTTGAACCCTGGACCCTGGTGCTGCAGTGCAGTGGTGTAGGCCACTGAGCCACTGTGCTGCCTGGTGATTTGTAATGGTGAACCGGGTGTAATGTGAGTAATAGGAATTACAACGGGTAGGAGATCTAGTAATAGGAGTGGTTCTGAGCGGCAAGGAACATCAATGATTGGTGAGAATAACTGTCAGTCAATTTCTTTGATCGTTCACCTTTGGGAATTGGAGAGAACCGCTGCCCATCATGTGTATGGAATTCTATTGGACTATGTGGGTGATGTCATGCTTAGTTACCTTTAAAGCAATTGGCTGGGTTTGGCAACACATCTAATACATCGGTAACCATTGGATATGATTGTTCCCTCCCCTAATCCGTGATGTCATTAACAAAGGAGATATAAGGCCAAACAGTCTCCATTTCGGAAGCCATTAGTCCAGAAGCTCTGAGGAGCAAAACATGTCAGGGGGGCTATTTGTCTGAGTTTTTAATAACCCGTGTCACTGGTCATAATTTAGTTATTCTTGTTGTTAGGACTGCAGCCATCAACAGTATATATGATGTGATACTCTTAGCGTTATACGACTCTGGGCATTTGCCCTCATGTCACAGTGACGTATACCTTTTACGGTAGGACTGGTGACGCTGGTGTTTTTAAAAATCTTTTTTGGTTATACCTTTTAACAAACACGTTAATAAAAGTGATGTTTTAGGGTGGGGTAAAAAGGGTATTTTTGATCCCGGGAACGGGATTGGTTGGTTTTAGTTGTAACTTGCCCTTGGCCCCGCAGGGGCATTATTTTGGAATTTTAAAATGAATAATAAACAATTTTCACTATAACATGAGCAAGACATATTGGTACAGGGAGAGAAGAGGGTCCTGTCCGTGAGAGCATGCAATCTATTAATAATAAAAAATAATAAAAAAATTGCCAAAGGTGGTTATTGTAGACAAACTGCTATGTGTTGTAACGACTCCAATTTGCTTTTGACTCTGCAACATCTTGAGTCAATAATGACCTAATTATATGAAAGTCAATTGCCCATGTGTTATATAATTGAAATATATGGTAAATGACACACTTGACATCATCCACAGCGGGAATTCAATGACAAAGATAATGTCCTGATGGGGGAGGGGGGTTTGGTGTACGGCAAAAAAATTGGGTTGGAAACATTGTTTAATTTTTTTTTTTTATAGCCAATCAAATACACGTTCTTTGGATTTTATCCGTGTCAGGCTTACGTGATTAGTTTCATTGTTACAATGTTTTTAGTGGACCCAGAATTTCTATTGCTTGCTCTGCAAGTGCCTGCGTAGATTGCCAGAGATGTTGCACATAAAGGATCCAGCCAGAGCGTAACTGTAGCTCAAGATCTGTTTGACATCACCTGCAATTATGCATTGTCAGTTTTTTCTGGTAGTCGTCACGTTTTCCAAAATTGAAAAAGGTATATTAATCTGTGAACCAACTAACCACCTAATACAGTATATATGTCTCACGGCAGGCAATGATCTTGATTGTTGTTTGATGGAATACATCATGCAGTTGTAATTCTTTAAATAAAACATGTTAACATATGAACAAAAATGTTATTTCCAGAGTCGTTCTTTCATCGTGTGACGCTTATGCATGGTTGAACCTAGTTTCCTGTAGATCAGTATTTCTAAACCTTTAGTACGATGTTGGACCCCGTGGAAATAATAAATAAAACATATTAGTGACAATGATTGTGTGTCCTGGAACATTCTATGGACTTCATCTTGTGAACACACAGGGAGTTGGTCCATGGTTTTAGAACCTTTTTGTTGCACTGGTGGCCCATGAGCTGGATGTACTAGCCCTCCAGAATTGTTTGGAATAAACTTACTTTGCATTAGTAATTACCGTACATTGTGTTCATCCCTACCCCATGTTTCTTAATGCTAGATGCCCCCCACAGTATTTAAATGCCCACCATAACCCCTACCCCCCACCCCTCCAAAACACAGGCAAGCGATACAGATATTTATTGCAATGCTTCCTTTTTATTAGGCACAAGCATTTGGAACACTCCACCTTCCATTACTTTGCTTTCTTGGCTGTTTCCGGCTCATCTAATTTTCTCTTTAAGGTAGTATCAGAAGTTGGTTTGGACGGCGCTGCAGACATTTTCCCAGAATTCTCAGCATACAGAGATTTTTGGTTGCATAATTCCGAGGACAAACACTTAACGTACTCAGGAAACTTCTTAAAAGTATCCCCGTAGGTTATCAGTTTGATGCCATACAGTAACATATCTGCCTGGAGCTTGAAGAAGTGGTCTTCGTTCTCCTTGATAACCAGCATGAAGTGTTCCAGATTTACTTTGTTGTACACATTGCGCAGGAAGAGCTCTTGGAAGACGTAGTCCTTTAGGATATCCCCGCAGCCGAGGAAAAGGAAGCATTTGGTGCTGTACAAATTCTCTAAAGTCCCCATCAATTCCAAGTCTTGGGTTAAGTATTTATATTCGAATGGATCCAAGGCCATCACGCAGGGTTTGGTGTACAGGCCATGGATATGCAGAACACCATACTTATTTAGGCCCCGTGCCCACTGCAATACCTTGGCTTTGTCTTTCAAGTCTAGAGACTCCATCGGTTTCCCTTGGTTCTGACCGTAGACTTCTAGCAAGTTATCATAGTTGGTGGTAAGGACTATGGCCCCTCTCTCCATGAGACTAAGGATTGACTCCAAGGCCGTAGGATTCTGAATGTGAACGTCCAGGTCTTCAAATATTTCTGGTAGGCAGTCATGGTAAAAACTGGGCTTACTGTCATCGGAACGTGGTGACATCTTCCTGACAAGATCATGAGCGACAACCATTAGATCTTGGTTCTCCCGAAGATTGTTCCGGAGCTCTGAGGCATCCATGGGGTGTAACACTTCGATTTGCTCAGCGACAGCAATCATTTCTTCAATACATGAACGCCATGAAGTCAGGGCCCGGATTCCCGGAAGAGCAGATGCGCTCACCCCAGTTCCAATAACGATCAGAAGGTTACCTGGGTGCTTCTTGGTGAGAGTTTGTAACACTGACCCAGATTTCGGTTCACTCTTGTTAGTTGTTTCTTTCATCGTGTTTTTCCCTGAATCCATTTGGCCCAGAAGAGAGGTAACTCTACAGCTCGGTTGACTGCTTCTTTTGATGTGTGGTGATCTCTGAGTCCCACCTCTTGTCACTCTGTTGCGTCACAATCCCTATTGCATCATCGCCTGGGCAACACAACCTGCTGCAAAGTTACTTGGTTTTCTCCAACAGCCCTAGCGTGTGTTGTACAAGACAAATAAAGCATAACTTTGGTTCTACCCCTAAGTATATCCCTCGGGGCCCTCGTTACCTAATGTATCAGTTTGTCTTGGTCTATCACTTCTAGTTTTGTCAGACCCTTTGTACGTATGGACTGTAAGAAGCGCTGCAGAAATTGTTGGCGCCATATAAATAAAAGATAATAATTCTAATAAGCAACTCAGTTTGTACAGAAAATTATTATATATTGGTCTGTTTTCTCATTGGCCCACCACCCAGAATAATACTGGGCATAGAACTGTCCTAGTATTTACCTCCTACTCGGTGGCATTTATATATATATATATATATGTGTGTGTTTGTATGCGTTAGACATGCATTTTTAACTACATAATATGTAATTTTCTCTTTGAAGTGGAGGCCGTGATTGACATATGATTTCAAAATAACAGCTGAACTGGCAGTTAGTTTTCATTCTTTAATATTTGACCCTGCTTGCTGCCGATATACATACCTGGGAACTCTCCGGGTTTGACCCGGAGATTGCCGGGTGGAGCGCTGCTTCTCCGGGTCAAGACACAAATCCTCCGGGTTGCTGTCGCGGGGTCTTGACACGCCCTGCTCCCCGCCCATTTTCCCTTTAAATAGGGTTGTTTCCTGCTGCCGTGAGCGGGAACGCCCCCGACGTCAGCGGGAACTCCCACTGATGTCAGCAGGAACTCCCACCGAGATCACGGGGACCGCCCGCTGACGTCAGTGGGCAGTCCTGGCCGCGTCCCGCAAGGGAAGGCTCCAGGTATACCGATGTATATTAATAGTAGCCCCGCTGCCAATATATATATCAATATTAGACCCTGTTGCCAATATATTTTATATTGAAAAAGCTGAACACTACCCAAGCATTTCCTTGGGCCCAGCTACATGCTCCCTAGCATGCAATTACTCCCTCCGCTACCACACAATTTTTTTTGCCACCCTGACTTTAGGGGCAGTTATGGTTAATGGGGTGTTTAGCATTAATTTAGGGGCAGTTATGGTTAATGGGATCTTTAGGGTTAATTTAGGGGCAGTTATGGTTAATGGGGTCTTTAGGGTTAATTTAGGGGCAGTTATGGTTAATGGGGTCTTTAGGGTTAATTTAGGGGCAGTTATGGTTAATGGGGTCTTTAGGGTTAATTTAGGGGCAGTTATGGTTAATGGGGTGTTTAGCGTTAATTTAGGGGCAGTTATGGTTATGATCTTCAAAGGGGCTGGACGAAGAGACTCACTGAGGCACCGGGCGCAATGGTGCAGGCAGGCCGGCCGCTTTAAAATGATTAAGCAGCCGGCGGAGGCAATCTTACAGACACTTGAAAATTTGCAGACGCTTCGGCTCTTGAATATCTGTTACTTTGTATTAGTTGTTACATTGTGTTCATCGCCACCCCCATGTTTCTTAATGCTAGATGCCCCCCAACTTATCATAAAACCTGATGGAAACGGCTTTAGGATCATCTGCTTTGAATTTGAATTCAGAATTCTCCCGTAAACGTTTTTTTTCACACTATTTAAATGCCCACCACAACCCCTACCCCCCCATCCCCCCAAATCACAGTCAAGCGATACAGATGTTTATTGCGATGCTTCCTTTTTATTGTGCACAAGCATTTTGAACACTCCACCTTTCTTGACTTTGCTTATTTGGCTGTGTTCGGCTCCTTTGATTTCCGCAGAAGTTGGTTGGGACGGCGCTGCAGGCATTTCCTCGGAATTTTCAACATCTGAAGATTTTTGGTTGCATAACCCTGAGGACAAACACTTAACGTACTCAGGAAACTTATCAAAAGTATCCCCGTAGGTTATCAGTTTGATGCCATACAGTAACATATCTGCCTGGAGCTTGAAGAAGTGGTCTTCGTTCTCCTTGATAACCAGCATGAAGTGTTCCAGATTTACTTTGTTGTACACATTGCGCAGGAAGATCTCTTGGAAGACGTAGTCCTTTAAGATATCTCCGCAGCCGAGGAAAAGGAAGCATTTGGTGCTGTACAAATCCTCCAAAGTCCTGACCATATCCAAGTCTTGGGTTAAGTATTTATATTCGAATGGATCCAAGGCCATCACGCAGGGTTTGGTGTACAGGCCATGGATATGCAGAACACCATACTTATTTAGGCCCCGTGCCCACTGCAATACCTTGGCTTTGTCTTTCAAGTCTAGAGACTCCATCGGTTTCCCTTGGTTCTGACCGTAGACTTCTAGCAAGTTATCATAGTTGGTGGTAAGGACTATGGCCCCTCTCTCCATGAGACTAAGGATTGACTCCAAGGCCGTAGGATTCTGAATGTGAACTTCCAGGTCTTCAAATATTTCTGGTAGGCAGTCATGGTAAAAACTGGGCTTACTGTCGTCAGAACGTGGTGACATCTTCCTGACAAGATCATGAGCGACAACCATTAGATCTTGGTTCTCCCGAAGATTGTTCCGGAGCTCTGAGGCATCCATGGGGTGTAACACTTCGATTTGCTCAGCAACAGCAATCATTTCTTCAATACATGAACGCCATGAAGTCAGTGCCCGGATTCCCGGAAGAGCAGATGCGCTCACCCCAGTTCCAATAACGATCAGAAGGTTACCTGGGTGCTTCTTGGTGAGAGTTTGTGGCATTAGCCCAGATTTCAGTTCACTCTTGTTTGTTGTTTCTTTCATTGTGTTATTCCCTGAATCCATTTGGCCCAGAAGAGAGGTAACCCTACAGCTCGGTTGACTGCTTCTTTTGATGTGTGGTGATCTCTGAGTCCCACCTCTTGTCACTCTGTTGCGTCACAATCCCTATTGCATCATCGCCTGGGCAACACAACCTGCTGCAAAGTTACTTTGTTTTCTCCAACACCCCTAGCGTGTGTTGTACAAGACAAATAAAGCATAACTTTGGTTCTACCCCTAAGTATATCCCTCTGGGCTCTCTACTGAACCTAATGTAATGGTTTGTCATCTGTCAGTTCTAGTTTTGTCAGACCCTTTGAATGTATCTACTGTAAGAAGCGCTGTGTAAAATGCCGGCGGGATATAAACCATAATAATTATAATAAGCTCTCCCTGTAGCCTTGGAAGGCTATAGACTATTTGGTAGAGGTGCAATGTTAAATAGATAAACAATAAAAAAAAATCAACAGACTGGTTATTACCAGAGTAAAAGAACTAGCTTATTTCACTCAATCTGTCATAAATTTGAACCTCACAGGTATCCTCTTTAATGCTGGCTCAGCAAAAGCTACGCTTGCCCAAAGCGCTCCCATTGATTAAGGCAACTTAAAAATATAGATGTGGAATATGAACAAACCTTTAATGATCAAAGATCAAATCTGTTGCCTATACATTCTTAGATGTCAAGCTTTGGTTATCCGTTGAATGTGCACAAAGATGTTACGACAAAAGGGAAGCTCAGATGTTTGTAACACGTTTAATAAGATTTCAGCAATGACAAAATAAAGTGTAGGGGGGGGGTGTGTGGCATCACACAATTTTGACAGATGCCAACCAAATTCAGGAATGTAAAAGACGGACCTGGCAGAGGGAAGGATGGAACCCTGAAGTTGCCGCCATCGTTAGATCAAAACAATTTGCTAGAGGATACTAGTTTTACTTTCTGGAAATCAAGCCAATGCCATTAAAAAAAAAAGGACATTATAATAATAATAAAAAAAAGACATCCTAAAAAATGTCAATCCAGCCACTTCCTGGAGATATAAAACGTTTTGTGTTGACAAACCACATGTTATATTGATCCACATTAGACATGTGCATGTGGACCAAAATTTATACAAATATTTAGTTTAGTTTTTGGTCAATGAATTGTGTTTCCTGCCGTTTTGGTTAGGACGAAATTTGGTGGGCTTTTTGTTTTCGGGAAACAACATTTGTTGTTTTTTCCCTACCTTCTCCGATAACGCGTCCATGTCTCCTCTTCAGCGTTCGCAGAGTACTTCCCTACGGGGAAGAGGTTGTATGTGGACGCTTTGCCCTGTCGCAGAAGTAAAAGACGAATGCAGACGGACAAGCGGAGCCAGGGAAACGTTCATCGGAGATGGTAGAGAGAGCGCGAACAACAATTCTGAACTTTCTCCTTAGTTTGTTTCGTTGTGGCTCACTTTTCTGACATTGTTACGGGTGAACTAATACATATGAACCTAAATGTACAAGTCTGCTCTATATATCTTTGCTGAAAGCTTTTACTTACATTGGAATAAAGGAAGACAAGGCGATTCTTAACTTGTAATACACCTGATACCTCAACATCGAGCGGTGAATCAGGAATTGAATTATTGCTACGAGGATGACTGGAAGAGCTAGAGAACTTATTAAGAAAAATGCCAAAGCACCGCACATGCTGACCATACAGGGAGCGATCAGTAATGCACGTTTTCTATGAAGCCGTGAAATTAAATAACCTGGTAACTGTAAGTAAGGAAAACTGCTACAAAGTTATTTATGGAAGTCAAACGTTAAGGTAGGCACGGATTTTAGACAGCTGAAGATACCCAGCTGTGGTCGAGAGGCACTGTCACAAAACTACGTAAAAAATAAAACAAAAAACTTGTTTCAAAGCCTGAAAAAAAAAAAATTAAATTCAGGAAAGGAAGCTATTGTTTAACTGCCAATTTAGGACAGCAAGTTAAATGTGTATACACACATATATAAAAATGACACAAATCAGTAAAAGCGTTTCCTGTAAATACGAAGTTTTTGGTTGCCGACTACAGCACTTTATAAAACTCGAGTCGAGAGGTCAATGCTTTTGATGGAAGGGGGAGCCATGGTCTTCTCCCAGGAATCCGGCTCTTCAGCTCCTATTAGGGAACGCTCCATTGGATATAGTCTGTAAAGGCTGACCAATCACTGGCCTCCATTGTAAGCATAGTCTGCCTTATTATGCATAATGAGCTTGTTATCCACAAAGTAGAAGCTGTCAGACCGGGTTTCATACGGATTTTCGATCATAAGACGGACTGCGGAGAGATCGAGAAGTTCCGTTAGTCAGGTACAAGGAATACGATGGACCGTTATTATGATGGAGAATCGTGCCCCTTAACGTTCAGGACAGTGACAGGCTGTAGCCTCAGAAGAGGTTGCTGCTCAGTTGCCCTTGCATAGCGTCACTTGAGTTTAACAAACAGAATTTAAGGAAAAGTATGGATGATATTACTTGTTGTAAATACACCATAATGTCAACACAACCAAGAGACGGCTGACACCACCAGCGGGGGCCACACGGTTTTGATACAGAGCAAAGAAGCCTGGAGCTTTATATCTTCCAAATGTATGGAACACTAAAATTTATAATTTACTTTTTTTATATTCTTTTAATTATAAAATCCAGCACATTACTTTCACACTTTACTAAATTATTACTAATTAAAATCATAGAAAATAAAATAAAAAATTGAAGTCTGCATCATCTAAACCTTCTGGGCTGTTAAACTACAACTCCTACCTTCCACGGCTTAGCTGTCTTGCAAGCAATACAAAGTAGATCTTATACAAATAAAACATTTACACAAACATATGCCTTAAAAAAAAAGAAACCAAAAGAGCCCTTTTTAATACGTACCGAGCTCTTCCGAGAGCTGAGGGAACTCGTACATGTGTTCGCAAGTGTTCCTGCTGTTAGGGATGCAGAAGCCAAAGTCAAAATCAAAGCTTTTAAGGACTCGATCTCTGAAGAAATGCCTCTCGATCATCCGAAAACTCTTGACGGGCTTGTCACCTACTGTGAACTCCACGCTGCAAAGCAAAGAATAGAAAAGAACCTAAATCATCCGGTGATCTGCGTACCTTGGAACTCTCAGGGTTTTTTGCCGGAGACTTTTGGTGGAGCACGGCTTCTCTGGGTCTCTACTGGGAAACTGTAGTGGAGTTTAAAAACTGGTAATTTTCAGTGGGACCACCGGCCAACGTCAATGGGACCACCTACTCTCTTTCCGAAAAAGGGGGGGGCTCCGGCTAGCCTGAGCCTGAAGCTCCTATACATGTTTTGTCCCCAGAAAGCCAAAGCAAGACTCACGTTGCACCAACTT
Organism: Spea bombifrons; assembly: GCF_027358695.1. Classification (NCBI taxonomy): domain Eukaryota; kingdom Metazoa; phylum Chordata; class Amphibia; order Anura; family Pelobatidae; genus Spea; species Spea bombifrons. The sequence continues at coordinate 26,997,156 of NC_071099.1, read as the reverse complement.
TCCGAAGCCTTAAGAAAGCTGGCGTAAACTGATAGCGTACAAAGCGTCCAGCGCTGGCATCGAACTGGCCGATCTCCTCGTCTTCCTCTTCTTGTTCTGCCAATAAAATGGGAAACTGCCTAATACTTGCAGTAAGAAAATACATTTAAAATTTTGTAAAGTAAAAAAAAAAAATATATATATTAATATCTGCATCTCTCTTGGTGATCAAGTTGGTTTTTATAACTTCCTCAGTACTTGATTTAGTTTCTAAAATGCCCTGCGAGTTACCTGTATCAATTTTAATTTAATCAGCTTTAACACATACTATAGAATTGAATTGGAAGAAGATTGTATTCGGTAGGAAACGTACCTGAGCAAGGTTTGGAGATCTCAAAAAGTATACTGCCTGTGTCCAGATCTCTGATTTTAAAGCGAGTGAAGTCAATCCCATAGATATTATCTTCTGGTTTGCATAAATAATCTGTAAGTAATATAAAGATAAATTAGGTCGAGAAAACGTCCCCCTCGTACTTTAAGTCCCTGCTAAGGAATGCCCAGGTGTCTCTGCGCAGGTTCAAACTGAGACGTGGAAGGTGTGTATCTGTTCAAGCTGTAACCCCTTTGGTGCATTATCCCCGAACTCCCACCCTTCAGATCTCCGCTACTGTCTGTTGATGCATGAGAGGAAGGATAAAGAGGGAAGATGAAGGAACAACTGAAACAATTGATCTGACGGCAGACCCATTCGGACCCCCGTCCGTCTCGTCTTAGATTCAGATTCCATAGGCCTATCCCATGCATGTTTACATTTTCTCAATTTATTAGGCTCTACCTTTTCTGATGGGAGGCTGTTCCATTTATTTAACACCCTTTCGGGAAAGTAAAACATCCTTTACATCCAATGCCTCAGGTAATCCAATATCTACTCCGATCTTCTTGTCCCACCTAGACTTTCATCGTTACCGTCTATCCCGTATCCCAAGAACTCACTCTCTGTTACTCGGCTCAGGCCTAGGATGTGTTCTGGTCTTAGTTCTGTAAGACCCAACAACTCCTGCTCGGTGACCGGGGTCACTTGACCGAGTTCAGAGGCAATCGATTCCTTCCCTTGAATCCGCCGAGCCTTCAAACGGCTTATTACGCCGCCTCCTGCCTTCTTCCTCTCTTCTTTGCCCTGAACCGCGTCTCTGTCCAGCCCGCTCATGTCTCCACGACCAAAGGGTGGCTTCCTCCGGTGCTTCGTCCGGTGAACTTTACACAACAGGAGGAACTCTAATTACGGGTAACCGGGTCAGCATTCGGGGGACGCTAGAGAAGAGAACGAAGAATCAATTCCAAAGAAACACAAAAACAAATGCAATGCGGGTTGTATAAAAAGTCTGACTTTCCGCGGGATTTCAAACAATACATTAATAATAGGGTTAGGTTACTAGAAGAAGTCGCTTGGGTATCAAAGTTAACGTTAACTCTTTTGTTGCTCGGCGAGAGGCACGGGTTGGGATACAATGCACACATTTCAGCGTAAATGTAAAATAACATTGAGAATCACCGGAAAGAATAAACATTTAAAATCAGGATCATCATCGTCAGAATGCAAAACCCGGGGTAACCGTGTTCATAAAGGGACCCCAATACAATTACCTTTCATATCTTCTACACGCTCCACATTAAAGAATCTTAAACACCCTGCTCACTGCCATGTTGGCACAGGTCGCACTCCTCTTTGGCATCCAAAGGGTTAGCATGTGTAAGTGTATATTATATATATCTAGATCGTAAGCTCCTTTGAGCCGGGCCCTCCTCATCTGTTTCTGTAAGTCAGATTGTTATGTTATATACTTATGTCCTGTCTATTGTACAGCGCTACGGAATAAGGTGGCACTATATCTATCTATCTATCTATCTATCTATCTATCTATCTATCTATCTATCTATATATATATATATATATATATATAGTGTTGCCCAGCTAATACTGGGAGCCCCTTCCCGCTGACCCCTATGCAGTATACCAAGCATGATTAACTCTTTCAATACTGCACTGCATCGTCCTCTGTTAAACTTGGCACCTCTCTCCCGGGGGGGGGGGTCACATCACTATTCACACTCCATAATAACTCATAATAAAAAACATGAATCTGCAGGCAAACCACTGATAATTTACTTTTATTTGCAACTTTCTGCATTTGCCCTTACTTTCGGAATTCAGCAGCCCGTACCTTAACAAAGCCCCCGCACGTGACGTCACTCACTGCGACGTGCGAGTGCAACTATCCGTGACGTGTTCGTGATGTCATGGAGGTTTTAGTGGATACATAGTCCCGAATTATTGACGAATCCTTAATAATATGTAGGAATGCCCAACTCCCCCCCTTCTTCATTAGCTTACTTACCCCTGCTCCGGTGTTTGTGGTGTAGCCCCCGGAGGAGGTGGATCAGCAGGCCTATTGCTAGGCAACCAGGGACACCGCAGGAAATAACTCACTAAGGGCAAGTGAAGCAGGCGTGGTGTGAGACTGCCCACTTTCCCTCTCCCGCCATATCTAACAGGCTGCGAAGGTCAGGGGGAGGAGAGACAGGGGCAACAAAGACGGGGATTATTTGGAGACTGTGAGGGAAGGGGGTCTGGGGTTTGGGGATGAGCTGGTTAGGCACCACCACTCCTATCATGCCAGCCAGCATGTGAAAGATTTGCAGTTAAGGTGGGCAACTGCTGCAGGTCAAGGGTTGGGCCTGCAACCTATCTTATAATAAGACAGAAATTAGCAATTAGGCAGAATCTAATAATACATTAGCTTCCAGGTTATATAACTCCTATTACCCTCAGCCAGGCTTTGGGAAATCATCAGCAGCTGTGTGTCACACTTTACTCTCAACCGGACATTTTTATAAAGATGTGACGGCGGATCAGACCCTGTTTAGCCCGTCTAGTCGCCCGGTTTTCCTGCCGTAAAGACTCAGACCTTAATCGGTTGCCGGTCTCGTCTTAGATTCAGGAGCCGTATGCCTGTCCCATGCATGTTTTAGCCTCTATCGAAAAAATTAAAAACTTCCTTACGTTATCTCTCAGCCCCTGACAAAAATCATTTACCAAAAGTATCAATTATTAACTAAAAAAACTTTATTTTAGATAAGGGGGATTCCGGAATGTCTCTGATCTCTGTAAGGGTGTACTGCACTTGAATAAAGAAACATTCAAACAGAAATATTTTCTATAATAAATAAATAAACAAAATAAACGCATTTTATTTACAAAAAGGGAGTCATCCTTTTAAAGTATTGGCTGCCGGTGGTCTGGCTCTCGGTATAATTACCTGCATCTCTGGCTAATGAACAACTTGGATTACAAAATATTGTTTGAGAGGAGAAAGGTCTTCAAAACCGGTGTAACCGGTACCTATCAGGGGAGAGGCAGCGTTTCTGATTCAGAAAGATAAGGAATAAAGAGGGGGGGGGTTAGGTTCGATTAGATGAATCCATGAGAAATGCACATTACTGACGGGTTTCCATGATGGATTACTCATTAGGCACCTCTGGCCAACTGTCTAGGGTTTGGTGATCCTGGGAGCCTTGGCCATGTCAACTTCAAGCCAAATCCACCATCGTACCGGCAACATCCGGGATGGGGGTGAGCAGTCCTGCTGATATCAGGCCCACATGCAGGAACACTGGCCGTGGTTGGAGAAGCAGTGGAGTGGAGTGTGCCCCCAACAGTTCACCCAGAGACTTCGGGCAAAACCAAAAGAGTACCCAAGTATACCATCTCTAGAACAAACCTATCATGCTCACCTCCTCGGGCAACGTAGACACCTGCATCAGGCGCCCGAGGAACCATGGAGTGTTACTCCAACTCTGCTATATCACCATCACCATTCCAGTGTGCCTACTGTAAAGAATTAGACCTTAATCAATCCTTCATCTTAGTATTCAGGAGTCATATGTCTACCCCATGTATGTTTAAATTCCATCACTGGATTGGCCTCTATTACTTCTGCTGGGAGGCTCTTCCACTTATCAACCACCCGCTTGGAACTTGTTAGAACAGAACAGATTTTTTTTAATTCTCATATTCCAGCTGCACATTACAAACTAAAATACCATACAAATACTACCAAATGCATCCTAAATCTTCAACATCACCGCCTCCGTAATACACTTTAATGATTTTGTTATATATCGGACTGCGCCAGAGGGACTGGAATGAAATCTCACGCCGAAGCGGATGAATTATACAAATAATAGCCATGAACTCATAAGAGACACACACTTATTACTGGATCTCTCTAATGCGATTATGAAACGGGGATGTTATTGCTTTTGTAATAAGAATATGGAGCACAAGCAGAAATGAGTACTAGCTATTGCGAGCTCATGCAAAGGTGTTGTATTCACATGCGCAGACAGGACCCCCACTTGCTTGCGCATGCATACAGCCGTATTAGAGAGCACTTTAAACTAGACTTGTGCATTTGTATTTGGGAGAACATGAAAACAAACACAAATGTTGCATTTTTGTTGTTCAAACCGAATAATGGATGCGGATAAACGGACATTTTACAAATCTTTTTCTTCGTAAATATCTCCTAGCTAAGATTTCTGGTCCCCCATACAAGTCACTGCCTCTAGACTACCTTAAGTCTTCATAGCATCGCCGGTCTGAACGGGAATTCGTAGGATCGCTCCAGGAGAGCCATAAGATCGACTCTAATGGTAGCTGCCCTTCATTGGTTGATGCCAAAGGAGCCCCCTTGCCGGCGACCAACAGAGTCGCTCTTATGGACCTTTAAAATGTAAATTATAAGAAATAATAATTGTCTTTATTGTTATTTAGGTATGTTGCCCACCCTGGTGGCCACGCTTAGGCTTCAGAGGTCCCTCTTAGAGGCTCTAGAACAGCTCATATTTCCCCATTATTGATCTAGAAATGCACTTTTTTAGAACCTTTTCTGCATCACTTACTCCCCAACATCAACATTTCTGTAAGACGTGCTTAATGGCCTGGATAGCCTTACTCAACAAAGAGAACTAAATCTCAGAACTTCTACTCTTACAGAACTAGAGGTCCTGTCCGGTTCTAGAAAAGCATCGCGTCAACCCAACACGTGAAAGAGGAAGCCTTCCTCAAAACGGAGCAGAACTTGCGAAACAACAATGATAAAACGGTTCTCTAAAAGGGAAGGTCCCCTGGTGGAAACGCTTTGGAGGGAATTGAAAACAGAAGTCCAGAAAATGTTTTTAATATTTGGTTACGACACTATAGCCATTTCCAGCTACAATAGTCATTTCCAGCATTAACCCCGTCTGCGCTGGATTTCTGTCCATTTCATGTTATCGGAACGGACAAAATGGGCTTTTCTTTCAAAAACAAGGGAAGTTTTAAGTGACCCCCAAACTTTTGTGCGTCTTGGTGCCGTATGGCCGTCCTTTGTCACAGTTGATGGTTGATTCTTTCCAAATAGAAGTTCCGTAGAGTCTGTCGGAGCATGGTTTCTCAGGATCAGTGAATACGGTTTATGTTGCGTATTTAACATATATATATATCATTTATGAGTTGGTTGGAACTCAGTACTATGTCATACCGAAGCTTTCTACTGCAGGGTGTAGTGTTTGTTGAGTGCATTACGGGCTGTGGGACTTCCCCACTCGGCTTTTCACGATACTTCCTCATTCTTCTTCCTTTATTGTTCAGGTTTCGCTTTGTTTCTGATATAAGAGCACAGATTGCAGGGTGCATCTTGATTCTCCGAGATGGCGTTCTTTCATACATTACCCCCGGCTCTCCTGCTGCTTCTTTGTCTGGGATCTAGAACAGCAGAGGCTGTGAACCCTGGGTTTGTGGTGAGACTGACGCAGAAAGGGCTGGATTATGGTACGTCCTGTACAATGCATTCATCATAATATGTAATGTTCTGCTGTAATATCTAAGACGCTACAAGTATTGTAATGGAGATCTCCTTTTCAGCCCCTAAGTCCATCTCATCAACAACCTCCTATTCCCAAATGGCGTTTGGGATGGGCAGAGTTGCACCTGACGGTTGTAGGGACTGGTCTTGGGAATTCTAAGCAGTTGAAAGATTCATATTATCAACATACCCCACAATACAGGCTTAAATTAACAAAAGCAATGTTTTCTAGACCGCTTCTGCTACTTTTTTTAATGGACGTTCATCGGCTGCAGAGTTCTAAACAAAAACTCTGCCACGGGTTATGAATCCCACTGCCCATGCCACATATTTTTCGAAAAAGAGAGAGACGTGCAGACGTTCAGCTTTTCACCTGCTTGCCGGCCGTTCGGCGTTGCTCTCTTCCCAAGGACCAGAAGTAAAGAGATTGGATCTCCTTGCTCTTCTTTTTTTGACCCATTGGATATGGTCTGCAAGGGATGCAAAGTCGTTGGGTCCTTTCTAACCCAATGGTCCTGACGCAGATGCACTGTGAACCCATATAGATACAATGTAACTGCACAATTATTTAAATCATATATGTTGAAACGTTTGCACAATGTCCCAGCCCAAGACCAGATGTTACTTGGAAGAGACCTCAAAAATGGAGTCTTAAATGTTCAACTCGAGGTCGAGGTTTTCGGATATCTGTTTTAGGCAGTCAAGTATCCATTATAAACATATGATGATTTTACTGTTCTGGGAGCTAAGGTGGAGAGGAAAGAACTCTGGCTACTGATCCATTAATGTTTCCAGGTTTGATACCATAATTATACCTCAGCGTTCTTTAACCCTCTATTAACCCTGCAGCCCGTCAGGAAGGAATGGCTGTTCTGCAGCAGCAGCTCGCTAAGATCCACCTGCCCGATTTCTCAGGTTCTACCCACGTTGGGCATTTTGGGAAAGTGAAGTACAGCTTCCACAGGTAAGCAGACTTCACAAAGAACTATTAAGATCTCATCAGCACTCTGACATCTTCTGGAACATCAGTGCAACTACCATGGTTCTTATCGTCCTTGAAACCTTTTATATGCTATTGAGTAATTCGGAGGAAGGGTTGACCAGATTTCCTCCTGATGAAATGTCTACTGCAGGGGTTCCTTAAAATCACTGCCACTCTAAAGGCGTATTTATTATTTTTATAAGAATCTCTGGTTGAAGGGGACATGTGGTTAGCTCAGTCAAGGGATGGACAAAGTGAGGTCTACCTGCAGTCGATGAACTTTGTAGTTGTGTCTGTTACTTTGTGTCTACCGTCCCAAGATCATGGAATAATGGAAGTGCTGATGTGGTATATGTGCATGGCTTTACCATAGTCTTCCTAAAACCTTACCCTGATCCCCCAATTTTTTTTAACCTTCAGACCTGTTCCAGAATCTGTTCCGACATTTTATTTTCTGCTTTATGCCTATAAGCATATGTTTTATATTGGTTGGCAACCTAAGCAATCTTAATTCAACAAAGGATTATGATTTGGTAATTAAATTGACAACATATTGTCTTACAGCCTGAACATCCGCAGCTTCCAGTTACCAAGCTCACAAATTAACCTTGTTCCTGGCGTTGGCCTGAAGATGACCATCTCCGGAGCCTTCATTCAGATCGATGGACAATGGAAGATACACTATCTCCACGTGTAAGAAGCTTTATTATTTCATTGCCTGGTTATTTCTTAACTGGTTGTATTTGCTCCTTCAAACAACCCAGCCATTGGACTTACACTACCGTACCATGATTTACTCATACCATTGTTGAAATCCCTTCCTGGATGAAGGTGACTCAACTAAAGCTTACTAGGTTAGACGGTTAAGCTGGTCCCCTAGTTAATTATATTACCATAAAGTAAGAAGCAGAAGTATAGGACTAGCAGACTAACCCTGTAAGAGCAGACATGCTGATGGTACAGTATAGCAAAACCCTTTCCAATGACACGTTAAACAGCCTGTAGTCTAGTCCTTTAGTTGGATTTGATTTTACATACAAAGCTATTTAATGAAAATCTTATTTTCCAAAGTATAGTACATAAGACTCATCAAGACAATTTTGAAGTCGTGGAAGGATGGTATACGTTTCTCAGTCAGTAGACCTAGCGACTCCATTGATGGTCCAGAAAGAACTTTCAGCTCCATGATAAAGGCATTCTTTTTGGGTGGGCGGAACTGGCATGGCCCTGGGAGTACACAGCTGAATTCTAATTTCTGGAGAGGTTATGGCTGAAAGTTTTACTAATTATAACAATTTCTTATTTGTTCAGATCAACCCATGGGGGCTTTGATTTGAAGGTGGAAGGACTCACTATTTCTGTAGGCCTGAAACTGGGAAGTGATGGGTCGGGAAGACCAACCATTACCCCCTCTGACTGCAGCAACCATATTGGAGAGGTTAAAGTGCACATCTCCGGAAAGTTTGGGTAAGCTGTTCTTTATTCTTTACACAAGGCTGGCAAAGAATTCCTGCGGTTAAAACATTTTTTGTTAGAAGAAAGATGCACAAGAGAGGAAGATAATTATCATTTTAAAATCTATAATTGATGACGGCTTCATTTTAATAGTATCTGTGCTTTTTTTGTGTGTTACAGCTGGTTGGCGGACCTCTTCCACCGGTCTATTGAGAAAGACCTAAGAAATGCTATTGAAAAGCAGGTATATTTGTAGAGAGGTTACTCTATTGACATTATAAAACATAAACTTTGAAGAAACCCTCTTTTGATTAACCATTTCATTACTAAATGAGTATATAAGAGATTAACACACACTTTTTAGTGGGTTTGACAATGTACCCAATTCTTACCCAAAAACCCTTCTTGATTCTTTTGACCTGAGTCAATAATAGTTCGGAAGTTTTACTGAACTTGGTATGAACATGTCAAAAGCTCAGGAGCTCCACACAGTCTAGGATTCTGCACACACACAACAATTTTGGCTCCATCTAGTGAGCCCTAGAGATTAGGTCCAAGCCTAAGGAGGTTCTCAATAGCCGGGGTGCATCAGTTGGGGAGTGCAGCATGAGGAGTGAGGTCTTCTCTAGGCTGAATCCACACAGACTTAATGCCTGGCCCCCTCTTGATTACACAGACACTGATACTTACAGTGTAATGCTTTTTGGCGGGGCAAGGATGGCACTGACTAGCTGTTTGGGGACAAAGATGGCACTTGTAAATTGTTTGGGGGCAAAGGTGGCACTGGTATGTTGTGTGGAGCAAAAATGGCACTGACAAGCTGTTTGGGGGCAAAGTTGGCACTATGGGAAGTGGATGACATGTTACTTGGTGAGTGGTTGCCATGGAAAATGAGTGCAATTAGAATTGTTATGTTTGTTAAGGAAAGGAGTTACTAATATAGCCACAGACTCCCGGAGACCAGAAATAATCTTTGTTTAGTTAACAGATCTCTATAATTTTTTTCTTGTCTAGATCTGTCCATTGGTTAGTGAATCAATTACTTCCAAACTTGAACCCCTTCTCCAAACATTACCAGGTAAGAACGCAATCCCTGAGGCCAACTAAACCATTTACCTTAAGGGGTAAAAGCTGACCTGGGCCAGGCCTCTGCATGAAAAACGGCTGCATAATTCAGGGCTAGATTTATATTTCCATTTGGACCCCGGATGAAGTAATCTACCTCTGTTACAGTTACAGCAAAAATTGACAATGTGGCCGCCATCGATTACTCGCTCACAGGACCCCCCTCTGTAATGGCTGAATTTGTGGATGTGCAGCTGAAGGTGTGGAATTTTTTATTTTTATTTTATAATATCCATAAAACACCTAAAATGGATCAAGTAGCATTATATGGGAAATTTGACAGCCCTAAGAGCAGGAGATGGTGCTGACACATTTGGGGCCCTTGTGTTTGCCTATTGTGATGTTGACCATTTCCTCTTGAACCAGGAGCATCGAACACCATCAGTGCCTTACCTCACAAATGCTCTACTGGATGAATGGGGCAAATTCCCACAAAATTCCCCCAAAAAACCCTCCAAAAGCTTTCCCAAAAGAGTGGAAGCTGTTATAGCCACAAAGAGGGGGGCCAACTTCATATTAATGTCTATGTATTTAGAATGCAATGTCATAAAAGCCCCTGTTGATGTAATGGTCAGGTGTCCCAATACTTTTGTCCCTATGGACTGAATCCTTGTAGTTTTGATACACCGTAACCACTTTTGATATCCTCAGGGAGAATTTTTCATCTTGAATAACCACACTACGCCTCCATTCTCCCCGTCCGCTCTGTCCCTGCCGGTGGATCACAATCTCATGGTTTACTTCGGAGTTTCTGATTATTTGTTTAACAGCGCTGGGTTTGTGTATCAGTCTGCTGGAAAGCTGTGCTTCACGATCACTGATGACATGGTATGTAGGGATATGAGGGTTGTTGGATTGTGGTTGGGTTCCATGATATATGGTATTTGTGTACTGATTTTATGATAAGGTCATCTTGCCACCCAAAACAATAATTATTACTGACTTGCTTAACACAATGAGCACACTTTTTAGGATGCTAGTTTAGTCTTAATTCTCTTAGTTGTATTTCTGTACCCACTACTTGTGAAACACCAGCTTGGTGCCATCAAAGACTTCAGACTGCAGGTTTATGGCACACAAATACCCATTATGTAGGTTCCTGCATTAAATTACACCTGCAACAAAAAGAACATCAGATATGACATAAGCCTCTACATAAAACATCTTCATCTATACTTGTGATGACATGGAATTTTTCTTGCTGCAAAGATACAAAATAATGTCTAAAATAATCACAAGAATATACTGATATTGTCCAACAAAATAAAGCTATAGCTTTTCCCATTTTAGGTCCCAAAGGACTTTAACATCCGTCTGAACACTTCATCTTTTGGCACCTTGATACCCCAGGTGAGCGATAGTCCTCGGACTGGCATGGCGCAAATCAAATGTGTAGCCTTTCAGTATATTTATTCTTCTTTTCAACTTATTTACAGATATCCAAGATGTACCCGAACATGCTTATGAAGCTTAAGGTTCTAACTACTTCTGCTCCATTCTTGACCATACAGCCTGGAAATTTGACCATCTCACCGGTGGCTGATATCCAAGCCTTCGCTATTCTACCCAACTCCTCGCTGGCGCCTCTGTTTGTCCTCAGTGTGGTGGGTACTAGACTTCCAGCTTGTCCGTGATTTGCCCTTCCACTGGGATGCATTGTTTATAACTCAACATTAATTGCCTCTTTTAAGTAGTCCTTAAAGCCAATACATCGATCTTTTATACCGGACCCATCCAAAATATATCTCGATCCTCCTGGTCCCCATCGTTAATAAATGGGTTAAGTCACCAAACTACTTGATCGCCACCAATCGCTTCATTTCCATGTTTCTCTTCCAAGTTGGTTAATGTTGGTGTAACTTCTCTGCAGACAACCACTGCTGTGGCGAAAGTTGGGGTGAGCACAGGCAGGATCGTGGGTAATTTGGACCTCAGCAGGTAAGCAAATGGCATGCACATGTGTAAGCAACTATCGCTTCCAGAGTTGGATTAACATTGTAGGTGCCCTGCGTAGACCGTTGACCTCTGTTGCCACCCACACCTAAAAATCAAAAATAAAGTGAAATAGAATATTAATAGCCATAACTATAGGGAAAGCTATAAAATGGGGCAGGAATGGGGAGGCATGGGGTAGATAAAAATGAGGGGGCATAAGAGCTGCCACTAAGCCGTTCTTCTTTTGTCTGCAGTCCACTTACGACCTGCCTTTCAAACACGTCTAGTCTACCTAACGCGAAATTACACGCTGATTATCCTAATGGCCATCAATAATGCATTACCGTATTATCTTTAAGTGATTATGTTAAATGTTTTAACATAAATGAGAGTGATGAGGAGGGATGAGGTCAAGATTTAAATTCCAGGTGTCCCTACACAGAAATACGAGCTCATCCAGTGTATGATGGAGATATAATACCGGAAATACTGGAAGTGTTCATTAAATTCATAAAAATTTCTGCTTCCGCTAGGATTCAGATGGACCTGAAGCATTCTGATGTGGGCACTTTCTCAGTAAGTAAAAAGGCACTGGCATGGAAAATAATCATGTTTGTATGTTTGTGCTGTGTTTAAAATACACTCCAATGTTGTGTTTGATAACAGTGTATGTATATATATATATATATATATATATATATATATATATATATTTATACACACCCTGCCAGCAATGTTATAGTAATTAAATAGTAATATCATGTACCTTTTTGTTTTGTTGTCCTAGGTAACAATTTTAAACGTGGCGGTGAACTATTATCTCTCACACATTATCCTTCCCCAAGTTAACGGTATGTAAACCATCGTTCAAGAAATGCTCTTAATCGCTAGGCTTTTTGTTTGGTTTATGGGGTGCGTGCTCGCTACTGATGTGTTGACATGTGGGTGCAGGTGTGCTGCGTGGAGAATATATTTATGTGTGTGAAAAAGCCTATTTCTCTTGCCCCCAGCTATCCTGAACAAAGGATACCCGTTGCCACTGCTGGATCACGTACAGCTCACGGATGTCATCCTACGGCCCAGCGAGGTCAGTTCACGTTCTTCTGTCCGCCGCGAGGACCCTCCTTACATTTGAACATGCTTTGTTACGTATTAATATTCCATTCTCTTGTGGTCTTTCTACTTCTGATGGGTTTGGTATAATAATAATCGTAATGTTTTATCTTCTCTTTCAGCACTTCTTACTTTTCGGTGCCAATGTCCACTATGGATAAATATGAGAAGAACCAACCATGGGCGTCCCTAGAAATATTTATGGGGTGGGGAAATGTCATTATCATTGAATTTTCAGGTGGGTCAAGTGTCCTCTTTTGCCCCAATCACGGACGCCAATGAAACTATAAATATGGACCTGACATGGAGTGGGCTTCCATCAAGGATCTGCTGAGAAGGTCTTATCTTCAGCTTGACTTGGTTTTACTTTCACTCACAAAAATGAAGGTCTTCATAGCGAAAATGGATTCTGTAGTCAAACGCCATATACATACTGTCCCAACTTGGTCTGAAGAGCTTTGTATGGAAACCAATATGTCGTCCTCGTTGAATGTTACTACTTACATAGTTACCATATATATAGATTTAGAAGCCTCTGCCGTAGGCATTAGGAGATATTGAAAGTCATTACGTTGTATTTTTTTATTGTTAAAGCATTAAATCAATGACTGGAGATTGATCTGGACTTATTTATATATATATATATATATATATATATATATATATATATATATATATATATATATATATAATGTCTTTAAGCAATTATCAGAATGTATTTTCCCTATGAGTTTGGAATACAATGTTTTCCTCTTGTAGATGGCTTCATATGTGGAATGCCGTTTAAATATAGTAAAGGGACAGGGTGAATTTAAATAACTACACTTAGAGACAATGGAATCAATGGATCAATATATTTTCAGTACTTTTCCTTAATCTTTGTGATATGGAAAACCAGACTCACGACTCTCCGGCTCCGAGAAAGAAGCAACCAACACAGGGTTGCCCGTAGGCCCTTGGTCAAACCTGGAGACCAAGGGTCTACGGGCAACCGGATGACATGGTAAATAGTTCTATTTGAATACCAACAACAATAAAACATACACACATTAAAAAACTGCATTTGGCCGGGTTTTTATGGCCAAAGTAGGGACTTCAACGCTAGGAGTCCCTGGAACAATATGTGATTTTCTCTGGTATATTAAGCTAGAAGGTTTGACTTTGCGTATTTTAGCATGGTTGTCTGGGTATGTTAGCGTGTGTATGTAAGTATGTTAGGGTAAGTTAGTGTGTGAACATGCATCTTTGGGTATGTTACTAAAAGTGTGTAAAATCTTGTATCTTTTGTAACATCAGCCCTTTAATAGTCCATAACAAAACTTCTGTTGTAGTGACTCTTAACTGTGGCAACCAGATGGTCCTAACAGTGGCCCTTTTGAAAACCATGACTGGTTTGCAGATAAAGTTATTCTGGATTAAGTCACTTAATCGAAAAAGAAGCGAAAAAGGCACCAGTTGGGTTGCTCAGATATTATATTAGTATAAAACTTGTCCCATACTTTGAGAACTGAGGAATGGGATCGTCCGAGTTTATCGATAGTGGCCCACTCAGGAGTAGCTTCTCGAGCAGTGGAAAGATCATCGTATGCTGCTACAGGGAGTGCGCATGTATGTGTGTGTGTATATGGGAAGGCAACGGTCAAGGGATCTGAATGATGAAGACGCTACCTAGATATTGGGAAAGGGGATGCAATGATTAGCCGAGGATTAAAAACAGGTGCTGCTCAGACCAGACTTCTTCTGAGGAGATCCTGAAACTGCTAAGGACGATGAGAAGAGAGACATGGAGCCCCCCCGATGTGACCCATATAATAAGGGTTTTTCTATGAAGGGCACAAACACTTTGCAGGCTAGCAGGCCAGCCCTCTTCACGATACAACCTCACCAGTAAGTATACGTTGACAGATCCGCCAGTAGAACGGGTGCCCAAAACCCACCGCTCCATTTCAAAAGCGAAACGCATTAAGATGCTATGCTTTTTCCCGTATGAGTTTGGGTCACTGGCACTAAATCAATTACTTACCGGTGGAGTGTGAGACTTGGACTTTGTTTGGTTTGATTTCGTCTATGAAGGTTCCAATATACCTTTAAGTAATATCCAAAAGAATATTAATATATAATCTAATGACCATCTCAACAAATGTGTTATTTACGCAGGAAAACAGCAAATGTGGATATTAAAAGTACATTTGACGTGTTCAATTAACTTGCTTTGATCTGCAAACTGTTCTTAGGAGTAATTAAGGATTATAATGGAGATGCATTAGAGTATGTGTCAAGAATTCACCACAGAGGTCGGACCAATTTGTGAATTTCCATTAATCATGCGGAAGAACAGTTGTTTTGTTGTTTATTATTATAGTTTTACTTATTATCATTTTTTTTTAGGGAGAAGAAACTTTGTTTCACCCTCTTTTCGATGACCCCCCCCGTCTGCTGATTATGCAGTGATCAGAAACCAGGGCATCAAACCCTTTACACATACATTGTGTTCTCATGTTTGTGTATCACCGTTCTCTTCATTAGATGCATTAGAACTCTGGCCCTCCAAAATCTTCTCCAAAGAAGCTGTTTAGAGATGGCCCCGCTTACTTGGATAAATAAACTTTTAAGGTCAACATAATGTGTTTGTTCTAAGAGATGGAGCCACTAACTAAAATTAAGAGGTTTCAGTGTAAATAATTTGTAGGAATGAAAATAAAATATTAAACACAAATTATTTCCATTAACTTGTTTTTCCTCAATAAGAGGCAATGCGCTTAGAAATAATGGGGGGATAAATAGGAGTGTTCTTCTCTTCTGGACCACAGATGGTAAAAGAATATGTTGGTTTCGCATATAATTTCGGCTTAAGAAGAACTTCAACAGCACCTGCAGATACAGGTAGGACCTTTTCAGTAAAGTATCGTATTTGTGAATGTATTTGAATAATTCCAGGTATCTTTCTTAATAAATCCATCCTGAGATTCTTCAGATATTAAGCATTAATAGTCTATAAAGCATTTATTCAACTTACTCTTTGCTTGGATGTTTAATTTCAATCAATTTTCTACTTAAATAGTCTGAAGAATTAGTAGATGAGCACTTGTTTCGATTACAGATATTGTGTAGGTTGCTATCAGGATTAACAGTAGATTTACGTGTTGTCAGAATGTTGATACCAGAACCAGCCCTTGGCATTAAATGTTCTGCTTGAATTGATGATAACATCCACTATACCGTACATTCATGTCAAATTCTTTACATATTAAACAATTGTGTCCCATCCTATTGATACCTGAATCATTATTTGTGTAATCTTATGTCATTGTGTATTCTATGAAAGAGTTATGGACTATGGGGACCTTTGGATGCCATGTCTCTATGTGTGTGTGTATATTGAGAAGTAACCTTGCTGTGGATCGTTGCGTTCGAAAGAAAAGTTGCCTCATAGTTGGGTGTACAAGGAATGTAAAAATACTGAATGTTGAGGCCGCCCTACCTCTAAAAGCTGTAATCTGTATTGCTTTTTCCGTCTCCTTGTGCACTCGTAATAAACTTCAACCCTGATCACTCACCAAACTCTCTGCAGCTTTGTATTCTGCAACAACATTTGGTGGTACCGGTGGGATTCCAGCATATCGGGGCTTGGACCTAGTATAAGGCGGCCGCTTCCAAGGTGCCGGCTAAACAAAAAGGTAAGGAACCTGAGCGTTCTTGTGTAAGATATTCTTGCGAGTATTGGGTTTGAACATCTCAAGGGATGTAATTATTAACGGTTTACCTCAAACGGTAAAATAATTTTGTAAACCTTGGTACGGCTTCTCAGAAGCAAGAACACAATCAGTAGCTTCAAAGGTTTAGGTAACAACCTTGGAATATTATAAACGAGACAAGTTTGGAATTCTCAGGATCTGTATGTAATAAGAGAATTATGTTTACATTCTTTATTTTTATGATTATACGTTTTCTAATTTGCTTTTTCTGGATTTTTTGTGTTCTGTGCAGTTTGTCTTCTATTTAAATTCTGTCTTGATATAAACTCAGTCAAACTGTCAATTTTCAAGGGTTTTACTCAATTATTCGATCACCTTTAATGGGATTTAATTGTCGCCTTAACTATTGACCGGCTCCTGTCGGTGGCCAAACCTGTTTGGCATCGTAAGTTCTTCATAACAAGTAGCTGCACTGGAAGTGGGCTTGGCTGGCACAGGAAGTGGGCAAGGCTAGCACAGGAAGTGAACATGACCAGGGCGTGGCCTGCTACCTTTCTCATGGGAAGAGCAACTTTGCTGTGCTTGGCGTCAGTGTCAACTGTGAAAAAAAGGTATTTTACGATTTCTTCTGTTTTTGCTTATTTGTAACAAAGCCAACATGAGTAAACACAAAATACAGCTTTTCATTTATTAAAGTAAAGAATTAATCAAAACCCATATAACCCATGTAAAAAGTGAGTGCCCCCTAAACCTATTAACTGGTTGTGTCACCCTCGGCGGCAACAACTGGCAATGAGGCTTTTACTAGAACATAAAAATTACATTACATACTATGTTTACCGCCGCCATTTTCGTTTGTTCGTTATTCTGTTTCAACAACCAAAACGCAACATTTGGAGTGTTTTCGAGCAAAAACGTCCTTTTTAAGGTCATGCCACAGCACCCCAATCGGATTCATGTCGGGAATTATAGTAGGCTACTCAGAAACCTTCAGTTTGTTTCTTTTGAGCCATTCAGAGGTGGACTTGCTCGTGTGCTTCAGGTCATCGTCCTGCTGCATGACCCAACTGCGCTTGAGCTTTAGGTGTTGAACTGAAAAAAATCTCAGGATTTTCTAGTAGAGAGCAGAATGGTTTCTTAATAATGTCGCTACCTTAATTTTTAATTAGAAAATATGATATCCCTGGTGCCAGTAGACATGGACTCTAATAACGCTAAAAATTCAATTGAAAAGGAGGTCTTTTGAAGACAGGAACCACAAAGAACATAAAAATAGAAAAATCACATACCACCCACAAGTTCTTATTTAGAAGTCCCTCTTTTTGCCAAGGCTACTCCCAGCCCAATACTCCTCCAACCCCATATGCTATCTGGGACTTGCCCTGCCTTTACTGACAGCTGACCCCACCCATTACATTATTAACACCACCCCTTATGCAGCTAACCACACCCATGTGAATGGCTAGCCATGTCCCGTGTGAAGCCACCTCCCCAGAAGTGGAAGAGCGCCAGTCTGCAGGGCCGAGATCTGTCTCTATTTCTAATATTTTTTCCCGTTCTTTCAGGTTTCAGCCATGAGAACGGAGAATGTGGCCGTCCAATACGCCAGCTTTATATTACACATCCTCACCTGTGTCATCGGGGTGCTGGGCAACGCCACTGTTATCTATGTTTACGGTTTTATAATGAAAACAAATAAGTCTAAAATCTGGTTTCTGAACCTGGCCGTAGCGGATTTCGTCTTCGTCCTGTGCCTGCCGCTGAATGCCGTGGCAATATTTACGAGCAACTGGCCTTTCGGGCCCCACGTGTGTAAACTGTATCACTTCCTTTCTATATGTAACATGTATGTCAGTATATTCACAATTACCGCCTTAACTATTGACCGGCTCCTGTCGGTGGCCAAACCCATCTGGCATCATAAGTTCTTCTCCCGGCGGTTCTCTTACTGGATCTGTGCCTTCATTTGGGTGTTAACGGTACTGGCCAGCCTTCCGGCATTATTTTTTAGTGTTGAATACAAGACAGCTGAACACACGGAATGTAGACTGTTTGATATTGAACATATTAATAATGAGGTCAATAAGGACCAAACACTTGATGACTACAGTTACTTTCCAGAAAATTCCTGGATTTATTACGAAAACCAAACAGAAATAACCAGTAACCAATCACTGAGCCCCTTTGGTTGGCCAGACAATTTTTTCAGTGGACCGTGGATGCCAGAGACAAACCTAACAGAACCGGTTATTAACCAAACCTCAAGGGGACATGAAGAAAACACTTTTTCAAGAGGTATGGCGTATTTTCCAGTTCCTGTTGCTATTCCGGAATGCATTGGCAATGTCTGTAGTATTGACATGACCCCCGATGAATGGAATAGAATGATGCATATAAGAGAGAGCATTATCTTACCTCTTTTAGTCATCTGTTACATTATCCCTCTCTGCACAATCCTGATTTCCAATGTAATAATTGTCTGTCGGGTTACAAAATCCCAAAAAGAAAAGTCTTCTAGACTGTATCAGATTACAGTGACAGTGGTGGTGGTCTACTTCCTAACGTGGACACCACTGGTTGTTGGGCAACTCACGTTACTGGCGTGTGCTCGAAGTATACACTTTGCCGTAATGAAGAAAGTCTATATGATTTTGCCTTTACTATACAGCATTGGCTATACTAA
Organism: Spea bombifrons; assembly: GCF_027358695.1. NCBI lineage: Eukaryota > Metazoa > Chordata > Amphibia > Anura > Pelobatidae > Spea > Spea bombifrons. The sequence goes on along the minus strand of NC_071099.1, from coordinate 26,978,283 downwards.
TAGCTGCTTAAACCCTATTATATATGCGCTGGTTGGTAAACAGGTTAGGAGAGCACTTAGAGAATTTGTTAGCTCCTTACAACAGAGCTTTTCCAGGAGTTCCCCCAATAACCAGTAAAGTTTCAAGTGGCTCAAAATAAAATATTGGACTTATTCATGAGATTCTGATTTTTTAGGCATTACCATTGAAAAATATCATGTTTCTGTTCTGTAGGCCTAAGACTTCTTGTGACTTATTGTGATTCATGTGAACTTCACAGCTGTATTCGGATGTATTACTGTAATAAACCTGCTTGCTTACCAGATAGTGGGTCATTGTCTACTTAACCTCAGAGAAAAACACTGAAGTGGGGGTAAGAAATAGTTTGTTGTACTCATATCGATTGTATGGAGCTGACCAATAAAGGTTATGATTTTTGCAATGGGTACCGGCACGTTGACTATAAAATAAAAACTCAACACCAAATCTGCAATATGAAATGGCTATAGTACACAATGTACTATAAATAATATTCATGAATAACATAAATAATATAAATAATATAACCTAAATAATATAATATAACATATATAAAACATAATCATCCAAAAGGCTGTCAGTCCACCATACTCTTAACTGACGCTAGCCAAGGACAGAACTAGAGGGCCATATGCACCCAAACCAATGGTGCCTCTAATTTTTCCAGAAGTCTTACGATGTGCAACTTTTTTCCTGTTACAAACGTATCTGCACACTGAATGCTTGTGCAAATGAAATTGTTTCAAGATAACTCTGACACAACTTTTTCCTTATGGCTAAGAAAACTCATCACCCACAGAGTCCCTTCATCCCTTCCTTCACAGGGCTCCCTAACATCAAGTAATACTTAATTACATTAAGCAAAAGTACAAATCTCAGGGGTTCTGTGGAGCTTCTTCTACTGGGAGGCTGTTCCACAAATCCACCACCTCCTCGGTAAAGTAAATCTTTCTTATATTAAGACTTTATTACATTAGATTAACGTACACATCTCAGGGGAAGCATAATTAATATGCCCATTACAATTAACCATTTCAGTGTCTGTGATGAAAGCTGTGGATTAATTTACCTATAGAGACAAGTAAGGATTACATTATAGTGTAGGGCATCCTCTACTGCAAGCACTATGTGTGTCCACTACACACCACTCTCCTTTCTCCTGATGTTTTTCTTGGCAGCAGCACACTATCTCAGATGCTGACCTCCCCTTTCTTGACTCCCCGTCAATATGTGCTCTACATCTGTCCAGGGAGATCAGAGGAGACCAGAGAACGCTCTATTGAACAGAAAATGTAAGTTGCAGTTTTCCTCCAAAACATGTGATGTGATGACCATAGAAAAATGTTATACTTTCACAAGACAGACATGGTTTACTGCAATTAATTTCATTTTACAGATATAGTTGTTGGAAAAAATATAGATTATAATAATAGTAATTAATAATAGTAAAATATGCTCTTTGGCTACTCTATACCACTGTGCGTTATCTTATTTTCCAATGTAATAATTGTCCTGTATGCTAGAAAATCTCACGCGGAGGAGAAACTCTTCTGAATTATAATGACTAAGGTCTTGGTTTATTTCCTAACTTGGACACCATTAATTTTAGCGGAGATTGTCATGTTAGTAGCTGCTCGGAATGTGAAGCCTGACCTGATAGACCAAGTTTATACTATTTTGCCGATCCTTACAAGCTTTGCCTATATTAACATCTGCCTTTAAACCCTATTTTATAAATATGTGTTTGTTGGCAAACAGGTGAGAGAGGGACTCAAAAAGGTTATTAGGTACAGTTTCACGGACAGTTACCCAAGTGTGTCAACACCTCAGCAATCAGCGAGATATTTCGGTGTAGCCTGGCAAGTCTGACCGAATGGTTCAGTGATATATTGAGATATATTGAGAAATAAAGGTCCATAAGGTCCATGCAGAGCAGCTCGACCCAATACATTCTACCATTCACTAAAAAGAACTGCATATAAAGTATTGATTCAAATTGCTCTTTGTTTGGATGTTTAATTTCAATCAAGTTTCTACTTAAATAGTCTAAATAATTATTAGATGAGCACTTGTTTCGATTACAGATATTGTGTAGGTTGCTATCAGTATTAACAGTAGATTTACGTGTTGTCAGAATGTTGATACCAGAACCAGCCCTTGGCATTAAATGTTCTGTTTGATGATAGCATCCGCTATACCGTACATTCATGTCAAATTCTACATATTAAAGAATTGTGTCCCATTCTATTGATACCTGAACCATTATTTGTGTAATCTTATGTCATTGTGTATTCTATGAAAGAGTTATGGACTGTGGGGACCTGAATGTGTATATATTTATATATGTATGTGACACTAGATGAAAGAAGAACTAACATTGTGGTGCTATAACTAATGTATAATTACTGTTTAATTACATGCCTATGTGCATGGCTAGCCGTGTCCCGTGTGAAGCTACCTTCCCAGAAGAGGAAAAGCTCCAGATAAACATATTCCAGTCTGCAGGGCCAAGATCTGTCTCGATTTCTAATTTTTTTCCTGTTCTTTCAGGTTTCAACCATGAGAACGGAGAATGTGTCCGTCCAATACGCCAGCTTTATATTACACATCCTCACCTGTGTCATCGGGGTGCTGGGCAACGCCGCTGTTATCTATGTTTATGGTTTTATAATGAAAAAAAATAAGTCTAAAATCTGGTTTCTGAACCTGGCCGTAGCGGATTTCGTCTTCGTCCTGTGCCTGCCGCTGAATGCCGTGGCAATATTTACGAGCAACTGGCCTTTCGGGCCCCACGTGTGTAAACTGTATCACTTCCTTTCTACATGTAACATGTATGTCAGTATATTCACAATTACCGCCTTAACTATCGACCGGCTCCTGTCGGTGGCCAAACCCATCTGGCATCATAGGTTCTTCTCCCGGCGGTTCTCTTACTGGATCTGTGCCTCCATTTGGGTGTTAACGGTACTGGCCAGCCTTCCGACATTATTTTTTAGTGTTGAATACAAGATGGCTGAACAAACGGAATGTAGACTGTTTGATATTGGACATATTAATAATGAGGTCAATATGGATCAAACACTTAGCGCTTCAGATGATAGTACGTTTCCTGAAAATCTCTGGATTTTTGATGAAAACCAAACAGAAATAAACAGTAGCCAATCAGTGAGTCCGGTTGGTGGGCCCAACTATTTTTTCAGTGGACCGTGGATGCCAGAGACAAACCTAACAGAACTGGATATGAACCAAACCTCAAGGGTTTTGGACATGAACGGAACAATACCTGAGTTACGTCTACTGCCTCTTGCTGTTATTCCAGAATGCTTTGACGGTGACTGTTTTACTAATGTGACCCACACGTTGTGGAATAGAATGGTGCATATAACAGAGAGTATTATCTTACCTCTTTTAGCCATCGGTTACATTATTCCTCTCTGCACAATCCTGATTTCCAATGTAATAATTATCTTGCAGGTTAGAAAATCCCAAAGAGAAAAGTCTCCTAGACTGTATCAGATTACAGTGACAGTGGTGGTGGTCTACTTCCTAACGTGGACACCACTGGTTGTAGGACAGCTCACGTTACTGGCGTGTGCTCGAAGTATGGACTTTGACCTAATGAGAAAAGTCTATATGATTTTGCCTTTACTATACAGCATTGCCTATACTAATAGCTGCTTAAACCCTATTATATATGCGCTGGTTGGTAAACAGGTTAGGAGAGCACTTAGAGAATTTGTTAGCTCCGTACGACAGAGCTCTTCCAGAAGTTCCCACAACAACCGAAGCAGTAAAGTTTCAAGCGGCTCAAAATGAAATATTGGACTTATTCATGAGATTCTGATTTTTTAGGCATTACCATTGAAAAATATCATGTTTCTCTTCTGTAGGCCTGAGACTTCTTGTGACTTATTGTGATTCATGTGAACTTCACAGCTGTATTCGGATGTATTACTGTAATAAACCTGCTTGCTTACCGGATAGTGGGTCATTGTCTACTTAACCTCAGAGAAAAACACTGAAGTGGGGGTAAGAAATAGTTTGTTGTACTCATATCGATTGTATGGAGCTGACTAATAAAAGTCATGATTTTTGCAATGGGTACCGGCACGTTGACTATAAAATAAAAACTCAACACCAAATCTGCAATATGAAATGGCTACAGTACACAATGTACTATAAATAATATTCATAAATAACATAAATAATATAAATAATATAACATATATAAAACATAATCATCCAAAAGGCTGTCAGTCCACCATACTCAGAACTGACGCTAGCCAAGGACAGAACTAGAGGGCCATATGCACCCAAACCAATGGTGCCTCAAATTTTTCCAGAAGTCTTATGTTGTGCAACTTTTTTCCTGTTACAAACTTATCTGCACACGGAATGCTTGGGCAAATGAAATTGTTTCAAGATAACTCTGACACAACTTTTTCCTTATGGCTAAGAAAACTCATCACCCACAGAGTCCCTTAATCCCTTCCTTCACTAGGCTACAACTCTCCTTTCCTCCCCCATTTAGTTCAGCTATAAATCAAATAAACAAAAGGGAAACACAGCATTGCAGGTATAGATCAACTGGTTAAGACATACAAACGCGTTACTTACAGGTACAGAGTAAATAAATAATACATAAAACCAGCTTTGCGGGTATAGATCTACTGAAAAATCACATGCAAACTCAGTATTGAAGGTAAAGATCAAATAAATAATGCAGGGAAGCTAGCGTTGTGTGTTCGGATTCATATAAACATGCGTTGTAACAAAAATGGTCTGTTTCATGTGTTTATATGGAGATGGCAAAATATGGATGGCAAAACCTCCGAACGTTGTTTAATTTCATTAATTCGTTTTCCTGTTGTAGATGAGTTATCCCTCCCTCTCACTCCCTCTGGGACAGTTGCCAGTAATGAGAAGATGTTACTTTTTCTGGGGTTAGGCAGTTTTAAACAAGCAATGATTAGCATTTTTGCAGTGTTCCCGGAAATTGTAGTTAGCAGCATTCAGTGTCCAATAAATCTAAGAGGTGCTGCTTATTAAGTATTAGCAAGTGCAAACTCCCCTGGAAAAAATCTACTGAAAGAGCCCCCTACCTCACTATCTCAGATACTGTCCTCCCCTTTCTTGACTCCCTGTCAATATGTGCGCTGCATCTGTTCAGAGAGATCAGAGGAGACCAGAAAACGTTCTATTGAACAGAAAATGTTGCAGTTTTCTTCCAAAACATGTGATGTGATGACCATAGAAAAAGGTTAGAATTTCACAAAACAGACATGGTTTACTGCAATTAATTTCATTTTACAGATACAGTCTTTGGAAAAATTATAGATTAGAATAATAGTAATTAATAATAGTAAAATATGGCGAGGAGATGAGCGCTGGACTAATGAAAGATACCTGTACAATTAAACAGCAAATGTATAAATCATATAGTATTTTGTAGAGCTTACAGAATTAATCATATAGGAGGATCAAACACTAAGCAATACTGATGATTACAGTTACTTTCTAGAAGATTCCTGGATTTTTGACGTAAACCAAGCAGAAATAACCAGTAACCAATCACTGAGCCCTGTTGGTGGACCAAACTATTTTTTCAGTGGACTTTGAATGCCAGAGACAAACCTAACAGAACCGGATATTAACCAAACCTCAAGGGTACTTGATGGAAACACTACAGGGGTTTTGGACATGAAAAAGACAATGTTTGGCAGTCCTAGACGCCCACAAAATACCTTTCCTTTTACCATCAGGCATCGACCATTAACCCCTGCAATGCTGCCTAGATAAGGTAGGCTAGATGGGGAAGGGACCAGGGAGATTCGTAAACGAAGACGAACACAAAGATTCTTCGTGGCGTGTGTCATTGTATACGTTTTGCCACCGCCGCCGCCATGTTTGTATGTTCAGTATTCAGGCTGAACAACGAAAACGCATCCTTCGTGTACAAATGCACAAGTCTATTTATTATCATTATATGTGATTTATATCGAGCCAGTAGTTTACGTGGCTATAACAATGAAGGGAAAATATAAAATTATTTTGTAAATTATTATTTATTGATTTACATCATATTGCGAAGCAATGCATAATCGGTAAACAGGATATAATACAGAAACAAAAGGAGTTTATAATCCAGAAGATAACCATAATATGAACAAACACGAAACATAGTGGTGCATGGGGGAGAAGAAGGACATCTTATGATCTTAGAGTCTGTTAGGAGGTTAAGGGGAATTGAGAAATAAGCCAAGGGAATGGTCGGTAAGGATGATTTCATGTGTTCGTCAATGAGAAAAGTGCTATTGAGTCTAGTGGAAAAATGGCTCCAGAGACCAGTGGGCTGGACAGGTTTTGAGCATGCCAGGACTCTTCTCTGCCACTTTGACCGTATCCCCTTCTAACATCCTACCTCCACGGTGGGAAAATCAGGAATGCGCTTGGAACAGAATATAGATAGAAAACCTTCCTGTGACCGTATCTCCTTTGGCTGAACTACATGTTGATACCGTACGATGGCCGCCATTGCCACACACTTCCCTTTTATGCTGCTCCAGATGCATATCTGGTGTTGTAATGTGTGGCCAGTGGCTGGATATGCTCACTGGCTCATTAGGCGAGCTGAACTTATGCCATCAGGTGCCTGCTGGCCATCACTGCCAGTCCGACACTGTGTTCATAAATTAAAATTATGATTATGCGCAGAAGTCAATGGCCTGGAAATAGCTTAATATCCCAATGTAAATGACACATCACTTAGTAAAGGGGCTACAGTAAGTGCTTATAGAAAAAACTAAGCATTAAAAATGAATAAACTCATCTTTCTTTTTTCTCTGTTAAGTGTCAATCTTCCCAAGTAATGCTTGTTAACTACAGGAAAGGCGATTTCTGAGTTATTCCATTAACCTCTCATCTCTAGGGATATAATTCACACTAATTAATTGAGGTGAAAGCGGATAAGTAGGAGAACATCTTGAACCAGGACCTCAGATGGTAGAAGAATTTTGTAAGCTTTGGTACGACTTCTCAGACGCAAGAACATCGTCAGTAGCTTCAAAGACTTAGGTAAGAAATTTAGGATATGATACTAATTTGACATTTTCAGGATCTGTAATTAAGTCTTTATTTATACGATTCGAATTTGCTAAGTTGTCAAGCTGTCAATTTTCAATGGTGTAGTTTAATAAAATTAATTGTCTGGTGGAGAATTTTTAGAATGCCATTCATTATGATAATTAGTTACCTTTAATTGAATAAAATATATATTTTAATTTTAACTGTAGACTTAAAAGGTTTTCAGGGGACAGAATCAAAGCCCTGTAATCATTGCAAATTTTGTATCAGACAAAAATAAATAAAATTTAATTAAATTAAAACTAATATATATATATTTATATATATTCAATATACAACTACATTTCAGCTGAAAATACTATACACAGATAATATTATCTCACACTTGTGTCTAGACATAAAAAGTAAGGTTAATTGTTAAAGAGTGTTAAACATGATATTTTGGAGTAATTTACTGGAATGGAGATAACTTTTATTTTTACATATTGGAAATAAATATACCGTATTTGCTCGATTATAAGACGACCCCCAAGATCTGAATATTAATTTAGGAAAAAGCCTCAATATAAGACGACCCTTTAGGAAAAAAGTTTTACCAGTAAATGTTAATTCATGTAAACTATGTAAACTATTTTTTTAATAAAAGCTACGATTGAGAAAAATATTTTGTTTTTAATTCCTTTTATTTTCCAACCTGGCTCCCAGTTATGCACATCTGCCCCCAGGCTTGTCACTCTGCCCCAGAAATGCCTTATACCCCTATATGCCACTGTGCCCCATGATATGCCTTTTAACCCTCTATATGCCACTGTGCCCCATGATATGCCTTTTGACCCCCTATGTGCCACTCTGCCTTCAGAAATGCCTTATACCCCTATATGCCACTCTGGCATTTAGGGGGTTAAAAGGCATATTATGGGGCAGAGTGGCATATAGGGAGGTATAAGGCATTTCAGGAGGCAGAGTGGTGTATAGAGGGTTAAAAGGCATTTCTGGAGGCAGAGTGGCATTAAGGGGGTTAAAAGGCATATCATAGAGCACTCTGCCTACAGAAATGCCTTATGCCCCCCATTTAACACCCCCCCAAAAAAAAAACTTACCGGTGCTTCTGCTGCAGCCGGAAGGAGGTGCGGTTAGCGGCGGGGGTTGTCTGCGTCCATCGCGCAGACCTTCCCCGGCTGTCAGAGAGAATTCCCCAAGCGGCACCAGAAGATCTGCAGTTCAGGTAAGGTGGGGGAGTTAATGAATGAATATATGTGTATGATAGCATGGATCCGTGTGTAGGGAGCACAGGGAGGGGGCACAGGGAGGCTGAAAGTGATGTGCATGTACTGGCTGCCTGAGCATGATAGGAGTACGATTGCTAACAATTGCTAGCAGCTAACATCAATCACACTCATATCATGCCCAGGCAGCCAGTGCAATAACTTTGTTATATAGTCTTATACATGGGAGCGTCTTATACTTGGGGAAATACGGTATTAATAATAATATTAATCGAAATGTAGGATTGTATAGATGTTAGCTCCCTTTTAAAACTCCTTAAATAAAACCAGGATATGATTATATCCCAGGTGCCTCTAGACGCAGATTTCCCCAATGCTCAAAATAATTACATTGAATAGAAAGCATTTAGAAGAAACACAGAAGCAGGAACTATAAAAAAAAAATAAGAATGGAATGATTACATACTTTCCAAGTTTCCCTGTTTAGAAAGGCTAGTCCCTTTTTCCTCCTCTGATGGCCCTCTTTTCTAGGAGAATGTTTGCTGGGTATGAGGGTTCTACAGCCATAAAAGTAACAATAATGTGTTTACCAACAAATCTGGAGACAAAATCCAGTAGGTCTCAGTAAAGCCCCACCCCCAGACCATACCCATAGCCACGCCCCCTAAAAGTGCCTCTCTTGTACTATTGTAATGTATGTGAACATGCTCTGAAATAGGTGGGTGGGGCTAAGTATAAACCACTCCCCTTTGTGATAGATCAGACTCTATTTCTATTTTTTTCCTGTTCTTTCAGGTTTCAGCCATGAGAACGGAGAATGTGTCCGTCCAATACGCCAGCTTTATATTACACATCCTCACCTGTGTCATCGGGGTGCTGGGCAACGCCACTGTTATGTATGTATGTGGTTTTATAATGAAAAAAAATAAGTCTAAAATCTGGTTTCTGAACCTGGCCGTAGCGGATTTCGTCTTCGTCCTGTGCCTGCCGCTGAATGCCGTGGCAATATTTACGAGCAACTGGCCTTTCGGGCCCCACGTGTGTAAACTGTATCACTTCCTTTCTACATGTAACATGTATGTCAGTATATTCACAATTACCGCCTTAACTATCGACCGGCTCCTGTCGGTGGCCAAACCCATCTGGCATCATAAGTTCTTCTCCCAGCGGTTCTCTTACTGGATCTGTGCCTTCATTTGGGTGTTAACGGTACTGGCCAGCCTTCCGGCATTAATTTTTAGTGTTGAATACAAGACGGTTAAACAAACGGAATGTAAACTGTTTGATATTGGACATATTAATAATGATGTCAATAAGGATCAGACACTTGATGACTACAGTACGTTTCTTGAAAATCCCTGGATTTATGACGAAATCATAACAGAAATAACCAGTAACCAATCACTGAGCCCTGTTGGTTGGCCAGACTATTTTTTCAGTGGGTTACGGATGCCAGAAACAAACCTAACAGAACCGGATATTAACCAAACTTCAAGGGGACTTGATGGAAACACTACAGGGGATTGGGGCTTGAGCAGGAAAATTTCTGACGATTTAGGTCGCCCATATTTTGTTGTTCCGTACATTTCATTAGGAATTCCAATTAAAGTTACAAAATACGTCAAAAAAGTTTTGATTGACGAGAACCTCGATGTATGGAATAGAATGGTACAAATTATAGAGAGTATTATCTTACCTCTTTTAGTCATCGGTTACATTATCCCTCTCTGCACAATCCTGATTTCCAATGTAATAATTATCTTCCGGGTTAGAAAATCCCAAAGACAAAAGTCTCCTAGACTGTATCAGATTACAGTGACGGTGGTGGTGGTCTACTTCCTAACGTGGACACCACTGGTTGTTGGGCAACTCATGTTACTGGCGTGTGCTCGAAGTATGGACTTTGACCTAATGATAAAAGTCTATATGATTTTGCCTTTACTATACAGCATTGGCTATACTAATAGCTGCTTAAACCCTTTTATATATGCGCTGGTTGGTAAACAGGTTAGGAGAGCACTTAGAGAATGTGTTAGCTCCGTACGACAGAGCTCTTCCAGGAGTTCCCCCAATAACCAGTAAAGTTTCAAGCGGCTCAAAATAAAATTTTGGACTTATTCATTAGATTCTGATAGTTTTCATGACAATACCATTGAAAAATATCATGTTTCTGTTCTGTAGGCCTAAGACTTATTGTGACTTTTTGTGATTCATGTGAACTTCACTGTGACAGGGCCAGGCTAGCTGGCTCATATGTCCGTGTAAAGTTTAGCCGGGTATATTTTATGTTGTGTTTATTGTGTAACCGGCCCAGAGACTGAATGTGGCTGCAGCTCTAGCCTTCAAAGGAACAATCAGGTAACCCGGCTGGGGCTCTTATTCGGCCAGCACAGCCCTGTTTGCCCAGACGGCACCCACACTATATTGTATTCCTTAATCCCCTCACCTGATACATCCCCTGTATACTGTTGGGATTTGTGATGGGATGTGGGTGATGGGATTGGGGGTTGGGTTCGGTGCACATTGAATTAAGGATATATATAAATTCTGCATGTTTGAACTAAAAGAGTTCTTGTTTTACTACGAATGGTGGTCTGGCTGATCCGAGGATAGCTGAGTGCTATCCATATGAGGGACTGACTGGTGATTCCTCAGCCCTCAAACTGGGGTACCCAGCCTTGGGTATGGTGACCCTGTAACATTCACAGCTGTATTCGGATGTATTACTGTAATAAACCTGCTTGCTTACCAGATAGTGGGTCATTGTCTACTTAACCTCAGACACCAAATCTGCAATATGGAATGGCTACAGTACAAAACGTACTATAAATAATATTCATAAAGTAACATAAATAATATGACCTAAATAATATAATATAACATATATAAAACATAATCATCCTAAAGGCTGTCAGTACACCATACTCAGAAGGAAGGCACTACCTATTAACCGCAAGTGTAACTGACGCTAGCCAAGGACAGAACTAGAGGGCCGTATGCACCCAAACCAATGGTGCCTCTAATTTTTGCAGAAGTCTTATGTTGTGCAACTTTTTTCCTGTTACAAACGTATCTGCACACTGAATGTTTGCGCAAATGAAATTGTTTCAAGATAACTCTCACACAACTTATTCCTTATGGCTAAGAAAACTCATCACCCACAGAGTCCCTTAATCCCTTCCTTCCTAGGCTACAACTCTCCTTTCCTCCCCCATTTAGTTCAGCTATAAATCAAATAAACAAAGGGAAACACAGCATTGCAGGTATAGATAAACTGGTTAAGACATACAAACGCGTTACTTACAGGTACAGAGTAAATAAATAATACATAAAACAAGCTTTGCGGGTATAGATCTACTGAAAAATCACATGCAAACTCTGTATTGAAGGTAAAGATCAAATAAATAATGCATGGAAGCTAGCGTTGTGTGTTCGGATTCATTTAAACATGCGTTCTAACAAAAATGGTCTGTTTCATGTGTTAATATGAATCTCTGATATGGAGATGGCAAAATATGGATGGCAAAACCTCTGAATGTTGTTTAATTTCATTCATTCACTTTCCTGTTGTAGATGAGTTATCTCTCCCTCTCACTACCTCTGGGACAGTTGACAGTAATGAGAAGATGTTACTTTTTCTGGGGTCAGGCAGGTATAAACAAGCAATGATTAGCATTTTTGTGGTTAGCAGCATTCAGTGTCCAATAAATCTAACAGGTGCTGCTTATTAAGTATTAGCAAATGCAAACTCCCCAGGAAACAATCTACTGAAAGAGCCCCCTACCTCAGATCTTGAAAAATCTCAACCAAAACCAAAATCTTAGAGGTGCTAAGATGAGGAAAAGAAAAATAAACATTTCAGTGGTTCTGTGCACTTCAAGTTACTTGTGCTGAGAGACTGTTCCACATATCCACCAACCCCTCAGCAAAGTAAATCTTTCTTACATTAGATTAACGTACACATCTCAGGGGAAGCATAATTAATATGCACATTACAATTAACCATTTCAGTGTCTGTGAGGAAAGCTGTGGATTAATTTATCTATACAGACAAGAAAGGATTACATTATAATTTAGGGCATCATCTACTGCAAGCACTATGTGTGTCCACTACACACACCACTACACACCACTCTCCTTTCTCCTGATGTTTTTCTTGGCAGCAGCACACTATCTCAGATGCTGACCTCCCCTCTCTTGACTCCCTGTCAATATGTGCTCTACATCTGTCCAGGGAGATCAGAGGAGACCAGAGAACGCTCTATTGAACAGAAAATGTAAATTGCTGTTTTCCTCCAAAACATGTGATGTGATGACCATAGAAAAAGGTTATACTTTCACAAAACAGACATGGTTTACTGCAATTAATTTCATTTTACATATACAGTCTTTGGAAAAATTATAGATTATAATAATAGTAATTAATTATAGTAATATATGTCGAGGAGATGAGCGCTGGACTAATGAAAGATACCTCTACAATTAAACAGCAAATGTATAAATCATTTAGTGTGTTGTAGAGCTTATAGAATTAATCATATAGGAGGATCAAACACTAAGCGGTACTGATGATTACAGTTACTTTCTAGAAGACTCCTGGATTTTTGACGTAAACCAAACAGAAATAACCAGTAACCAATGACTGAGCCCTGTTGGTGGACCAAACTATTTTTTCAGTGGACTATGGATACCAGAGACAAACCTAACAGAACCAGATATTAACCAAACCTCAGGGGGACTTGATGGAAACACTACAGGGGTTTTGAACGTGAAAAAGACAATGTTTAGCAGTCCTAGACGCCCACAAAATACCTTTCCGGAAATTCCATTTACATTAAACAAATACTTTCACAATGAACTTTTGACTGACAAGAAACCCTATTACCCTGCTTCAACCCTATTATATATGGGGTGGTTGGCAAGCAGGTTAGAAGCACCATACGGCAGAGCTGTTCCAGGAGTTCCCGTAAAATAATATTACTTTTCTGTTCTGGATCTTCCTGAAGATCTGAAGCTTATTGTCATTTCTGTGTTTCCTTGTATTAGTGTAATAAACCTGTTTGCTTACCAGATACTAGGTCATTCTCCACCAGAGAAAAACATAGAAAAAGGGCTAAGAAATATTTATTGGTACCCATCTAGATTAGTGAATGTGTGGGGCTGAACAATACAAGCCAAGATCTACCGGCTCGTCCTAAGTCGCCTTTCACCAGATCTGTAATATGAAATGGCCACAGTTTGTTTGTTGAAACTCAGTGACAAAATGAACTAGAAATAATATTCATAACGTAACAAAAATAATATAACATAAATAATTTAACGTAACATAATAAAACATAACCATACAAAATGCTTGCTCTAAAGAAATTAAACAAAAGTAGACAAAGGTATGGCACCATCAGTAAAACACCATACACAGCAGCACGGCACAACTTATTAACCACAAGCTCATAACTGATGCTTGCCAACTAGGGTGTCAATGCACCCAAACCGTGCTTAGACCTCCCGAATATAAAATAACAACCCACCAAATTTACAAAATATAAAAGAGGCCTCTCTTATACAGTGTGGATAAAAACACTTCCTCAATCACAGAACACCGGGCCACAACACAGACACGTCCTGTCCCGCAACGAGATCAGAACCCCGGTATGGGGTGAATACCCTTGAGGACCTGAAGACAATACCACTCCGTGGTATTGAACGTTTGAAACAGTGACAACCTAGTGGTGCTATCTAGTGTTGCGATAAATGGGGACCAGCGATTGAAAAGATATTTGACCTTGTTCTCCTTATGAAGGACAGCTTCAAGCCAGTCCATATGAAACAAAAATTGCAGTCGCGACAGAACCAGAGGACCAACGGAGGTTGAGGATCAATCCATTGGGACAATATTGCCCGTTTTGCCACTGCGGAAAGTATGAGCAAGAGAAATTTACCCCTCGCTACAGGTGGGGGAATGTGGTCAGGGAATATGCCAAAAATAGCCCATTCAACAGATATTACAAAACGAATGCCCAGAGTGTCGTTGATGTATGTTTGTAGGGCATCCCAAAATGGGGCAATAGAGCTGCAAGACCACAAGCCATGCAGAAGATCGGCCTCAGGTGATTGGCATTTTAAGCAACGAGAGTGATCCACGAAGCCCATTAAAAACCGAAGTTTAGGGGTGACATACGCTCTATGCACAATCTTAAGGAACATTTCACTATAGTCCCTAGAAACCAGGACTTTAGAATTGAACATATACGCCCGAAGAATTTGGTTTGAAGTTAGATTTGGAAAATCAGCCCTCCAGGAGGGGAGACCTGCGCCATGGGACTCCCAGTCGATGACAGGCCTGATTAGACCATAGATTGTTGACATCTTGAGCATTATGACAGGGGACAATACCGTTACCTGGTCTAAGGGACTGTTAGAGTTAGCCCCAGAGAGATAGGGAAGCAGGGTATTAACATAATGAAGAAGCTGAAAGTAGTGAATAGGGTGAATGTGAACAGTAGGGAATTTAGATTGGAGCTGCAAAAAGGACAACAATTTACCTCCACGCGAGTCCAGAAAATCGCCAATGGTGCGACCCCCCACCCGAGCCAGGCGTCGAAAGACAACATCCTCCCTCCCATGCTGGAAGTGCGGGTTACGGATCAATGGCAGGAATTTAGAGTAGCGGACCTCCAGGCCCAGCCGCCGTCTAACACGCCCCCAAGCCTTTACAGTGTGATACAGCAATGGGTTGGAGACAACCTCTGGGGGTAGGTCAACTTTAGATTGATGCAGGAGAGAGGCCAAAGAAATGGTAGGAGATAGGTGTTGCTCCAGGGACACGTTGGTGAATTTAGACCCGCCCCGCAACCAATCAGTGGGTCAATATTTTAAAAAAAATGTGAGAAAGGTCTTGATGAACTGTAAAAGATGGATTTTACACCCAATCTGGATTTCTGGGAATCCAGAAAAGTTCTACATGACTGTCAGAAAGCAGATACAACAATCCAGAAAAGTTGAGAGGGAAAAGGTGTTCATAAAATCCTTCGTTCATTAGATGAGATTACAGATATGGTGTAAATTGCTACATTAAAATTAAGTAGACCTACCTACCAGATCAATGCATTGTCCAGTTCTAGAGTCTGTTGGATCTTCTTTGTTACAGGTGTGAAATACTAACTGTAGAACCAGTAGACGATTTGAGGTGAAACAAAGGTACATGTGATTAAAGTTCAAGAAAAAAGTAAGGTAACAGAATAATGAAAATCTAGAATGTACCAAAAGACAACTCTAACGCTTACAATGAGCCAAGCGGTTGGAGGGTATCAGGTGGAAGTGAGCAGGGAGTGACCATGACCAGAAGAAAGAAGAAACTGACCCAAAAGACCCTAAGAAGCAGGGCTTTACTCCGAGACACTAGTTCTACTCCAAAAATTGCTCTAGTCTATTTTTTTTTTAAATGCATATACCAAAATCTACGCATAATATAGTCTTCTAGCAGTGATATGATAAAAGTAAAAAATGTAAACACCCACAGAATGTGAAATTTTCAGTGACTCCGCCAATCAATAAAGTTAAGTGATACCGGTCTCATTTAATGTAATAAAGACATTTCCATCAACACAAATTAGCATTAATTAGAAGATAGATTAAATATTAAACAGCAATTACAGCCGATTTCCATTATGATCACAGAAGGAAAGAAACATTTATGACAGCAGATAAATAGGAGGGTCCGTATGACCATCAACCAATGAAGTGCAAGTGCAGACGTTACAAATCCTGGTGCTGCAACTTGGCCGGGGGAACGACCAATAGAGTCACTCGTATGGACCTTTAAGTCTTGGAGCGGGGAGACCATGGTCTCCCCAGGCCATGTTTCGCTGTCAGAAGTTAGAGGCCGTGCGGGCGACTCTATTGGTCGCCTGCAGGGGCCTCCTCAGGCATCGACCATTAACCCCTGCAATGCTGCCTAGATAAGGTAGGCTAGATGGGGAAGGGACCAGGGAGATTCGTAAACGAAGACGAACACAAAGATTCTTCGTGGCGTGTCTTTGTATACGTTTTGCCGCCGCCATGTTTGTATGTTCAGTATTCAGGCTGAACAACGAAAACGCATCCTTCGTGTACAAATGCACAAGTCTATTTATTATCATTATATGTGATTTATATCGAGCCAGTAGTTTACGTGGCTATAACAATGAAGGGAAAATTATTTTGTAAATTATTATTTATTGATTTACATCATATTGCGAAGCAATGCACAATCGGTAAACAGGATATAATACAGAAACAAAAGGAGTTTATAATCCAGAAGATAACCATAATATGAACAAACACGAAACTTGGGTGCATGGGGGAGAAGAAGGACATCTTATGATCTTAGAGTCTGTTAGGAGGTTAAGGGGAATTGAGAAATAAGCCAAGGGAATGGTCGGTAAGGATGATTTCATGTGTTCGGCAATGAGAAAAGTGCTATTGAGTCTGGTGGAAAAATGGCTCCAGAGACCAGTGGGCTGGACAGGTTTTGAGCATGCCAGGTCTCCTCTCTGCCACTTTGACCGTATCCCCTTCTAACATCCTAACTCCACGGTGGGAAAATCAGGAATGCGCTTGGAACAGAATATAGATAGAAAACCTTCCTGTGACCGTATCTCCTTTGGCTGAACTACATGTTGATACCGTACGATGGCCGCCATTGCCACACACTTCCCTTTTATGCTGCTCCAGATGCATATCTGGTGTTGTAATGTGTGGCCAGTGGCTGGATATGCTCACTGGCTCATTAGGCGAGCTGAACTTATGCCATCAGGTGCCTGCTGGCCATCACTGCCAGTCCGACACTGTGTTCATAAATTAAAATTATGATTATGCGCAGAAGTCAATGGCCTGGAAATAGCTTAATATCCCAATGTAAATGTCACATCACTTAGTAAAGGGGCTACAGTAAGTGCTTATAGAAAAAACTAAGCATTAAAAATGAATAAACTCATCTTTCTTTTTTCTCTGTTAAGTGTCAATCTTCCCAAGTAATGCTTGTTAACTACAGGAAAGGCGATTTCTGAGTTATTCCATTAACCTCTCATCTCTAGGGATATAATTCACACTAATTAATTGAGGTGAAAGCGGATAAGTAGGAGAACATCTTGAACCAGGACCTCAGATGGTAGAAGAATTTTGTAAGCTTTGGTACGACTTCTCAGACGCAAGAACATCGTCAGTAGCTTCAAAGACTTAGGTAAGAAATTTAGGATATGATACTAATTTGACATTTTCAGGATCTGTAATTAAGTCTTTATTTATACGATTCGAATTTGCTAAGTTGTCAAGCTGTCAATTTTCAATGGTGTAGTTTAATAAAATTAATTGTCTGGTGGAGAATTTTTAAAATGCCATTCATTATGATAATTAGTTACCTTTAATTGAATAAAATATATATTTTAATTTTAACTGTAGACTTAAAAGGTTTTCAGGGGACAGAATCAAAGCCCTGTAATCATTGCAAATTTTGTATCAGACAAAAATAAATAAAATTTAATTAAATTAAAACTAATATATATATATTTATATATATTCAATATACAACTACATTTCAGCTGAAAATACTATACACAGATAATATTATCTCACACTTGTGTCTAGACATAAAAAGTAAGGTTAATTGTTAAAGAGTGTTAAACATGATATTTTGGAGTAATTTACTGGAATGGAGATAACTTTTATTTTTACATATTGGAAATAAATATACCGTATTTGCTCGATTATAAGACGACCCCCAAGATCTGAATATTAATTTAGGAAAAAGCCTCAATATAAGACGACCCTTTAGGAAAAAAGTTTTACCAGTAAATGTTAATTCATGTAAACTATGTAAACTATTTTTTTAATAAAAGCTACGATTGAGAAAAATATTTTGTTTTTAATTCCTTTTATTTTCCAACCTGGCTCCCAGTTATGCACATCTGCCCCCAGGCTTGTCACTCTGCCCCAGAAATGCCTTATACCCCTATATGCCACTGTGCCCCATGATATGCCTTTTAACCCTCTATATGCCACTGTGCCCCATGATATGCCTTTTGACCCCCTATGTGCCACTCTGCCTTCAGAAATGCCTTATACCCCTATATGCCACTCTGGCATTTAGGGGGTTAAAAGGCATATTATGGGGCAGAGTGGCATATAGGGAGGTATAAGGCATTTCAGGAGGCAGAGTGGTGTATAGAGGGTTAAAAGGCATTTCTGGAGGCAGAGTGGCATTAAGGGGGTTAAAAGGCATATCATAGAGCACTCTGCCTACAGAAATGCCTTATGCCCCCCATTTAACACCCCCCCAAAAAAAAAACTTACCGGTGCTTCTGCTGCAGCCGGAAGGAGGTGCGGTTAGCGGCGGGGGTTGTCTGCGTCCATCGCGCAGACCTTCCCCGGCTGTCAGAGAGAATTCCCCAAGCGGCACCAGAAGATCTGCAGTTCAGGTAAGGTGGGGGAGTTAATGAATGAATATATGTGTATGATAGCATGGATCCGTGTGTAGGGAGCACAGGGAGGGGGCACAGGGAGGCTGAAAGTGATGTGCATGTACTGGCTGCCTGAGCATGATAGGAGTACGATTGCTAACAATTGCTAGCAGCTAACATCAATCACACTCATATCATGCCCAGGCAGCCAGTGCAATAACTTTGTTATATAGTCTTATACATGGGAGCGTCTTATACTTGGGGAAATACGGTATTAATAATAATATTAATCGAAATGTAGGATTGTATAGATGTTAGCTCCCTTTTAAAACTCCTTAAATAAAACCAGGATATGATTATATCCCAGGTGCCTCTAGACGCAGATTTCCCCAATGCTCAAAATAATTACATTGAATAGAAAGCATTTAGAAGAAACACAGAAGCAGGAACTATAAAAAAAAAATAAGAATGGAATGATTACATACTTTCCAAGTTTCCCTGTTTAGAAAGGCTAGTCCCTTTTTCCTCCTCTGATGGCCCTCTTTTCTAGGAGAATGTTTGCTGGGTATGAGGGTTCTACAGCCATAAAAGTAACAATAATGTGTTTACCAACAAATCTGGAGACAAAATCCAGTAGGTCTCAGTAAAGCCCCACCCCCAGACCATACCCATAGCCACGCCCCCTAAAAGTGCCTCTCTTGTACTATTGTAATGTATGTGAACATGCTCTGAAATAGGTGGGTGGGGCTAAGTATAAACCACTCCCCTTTGTGATAGATCAGACTCTATTTCTATTTTTTTCCTGTTCTTTCAGGTTTCAGCCATGAGAACGGAGAATGTGGCCGTCCAATACGCCAGCTTTATATTACACATCCTCACCTGTGTCATCGGGGTGCTGGGCAACGCCACTGTTATGTATGTATGTGGTTTTATAATGAAAAAAAATAAGTCTAAAATCTGGTTTCTGAACCTGGCCGTAGCGGATTTCGTCTTCGTCCTGTGCCTGCCGCTGAATGCCGTGGCAATATTTACGAGCAACTGGCCTTTCGGGCCCCACGTGTGTAAACTGTATCACTTCCTTTCTACATGTAACATGTATGTCAGTATATTCACAATTACCGCCTTAACTATCGACCGGCTCCTGTCGGTGGCCAAACCCATCTGGCATCATAAGTTCTTCTCCCAGCGGTTCTCTTACTGGATCTGTGCCTTCATTTGGGTGTTAACGGTACTGGCCAGCCTTCCGGCATTAATTTTTAGTGTTGAATACAAGACGGTTAAACAAACGGAATGTAAACTGTTTGATATTGGACATATTAATAATGATGTCAATAAGGATCAGACACTTGATGACTACAGTACGTTTCTTGAAAATCCCTGGATTTATGACGAAATCATAACAGAAATAACCAGTAACCAATCACTGAGCCCTGTTGGTTGGCCAGACTATTTTTTCAGTGGGTTACGGATGCCAGAAACAAACCTAACAGAACCGGATATTAACCAAACTTCAAGGGGACTTGATGGAAACACTACAGGGGATTGGGGCTTGAGCAGGAAAATTTCTGACGATTTAGGTCGCCCATATTTTGTTGTTCCGTACATTTCATTAGGAATTCCAATTAAAGTTACAAAATACGTCAAAAAAGTTTTGATTGACGAGAACCTCGATGTATGGAATAGAATGGTACAAATTATAGAGAGTATTATCTTACCTCTTTTAGTCATCGGTTACATTATCCCTCTCTGCACAATCCTGATTTCCAATGTAATAATTATCTTCCGGGTTAGAAAATCCCAAAGACAAAAGTCTCCTAGACTGTATCAGATTACAGTGACGGTGGTGGTGGTCTACTTCCTAACGTGGACACCACTGGTTGTTGGGCAACTCATGTTACTGGCGTGTGCTCGAAGTATGGACTTTGACCTAATGATAAAAGTCTATATGATTTTGCCTTTACTATACAGCATTGGCTATACTAATAGCTGCTTAAACCCTTTTATATATGCGCTGGTTGGTAAACAGGTTAGGAGAGCACTTAGAGAATGTGTTAGCTCCGTACGACAGAGCTCTTCCAGGAGTTCCCCCAATAACCAGTAAAGTTTCAAGCGGCTCAAAATAAAATTTTGGACTTATTCATTAGATTCTGATAGTTTTCATGACAATACCATTGAAAAATATCATGTTTCTGTTCTGTAGGCCTAAGACTTATTGTGACTTTTTGTGATTCATGTGAACTTCACTGTGACAGGGCCAGGCTAGCTGGCTCATATGTCCGTGTAAAGTTTAGCCGGGTATATTTTATGTTGTGTTTATTGTGTAACCGGCCCAGAGACTGAATGTGGCTGCAGCTCTAGCCTTCAAAGGAACAATCAGGTAACCCGGCTGGGGCTCTTATTCGGCCAGCACAGCCCTGTTTGCCCAGACGGCACCCACACTACATTGTATTCCTTAATCCCCTCACCTGATACATCCCCTGTATACTGTTGGGATTTGTGATGGGATGTGGGTGATGGGATTGGGGGTTGGGTTCGGTGCACATTGAATTAAGGATATATATAAATTCTGCATGTTTGAACTAAAAGAGTTCTTGTTTTACTACGAATGGTGGTCTGGCTGATCCGAGGATAGCTGAGTGCTATCCATATGAGGGACTGACTGGTGATTCCTCAGCCCTCAAACGGGGGTACCCAGCCTTGGGTATGGTGACCCTGTAACATTCACAGCTGTATTCGGATGTATTACTGTAATAAACCTGCTTGCTTACCAGATAGTGGGTCATTGTCTACTTAACCTCAGACACCAAATCTGCAATATGGAATGGCTACAGTACAAAACGTACTATAAATAATATTCATAAAGTAACATAAATAATATGACCTAAATAATATAATATAACATATATAAAACATAATCATCCTAAAGGCTGTCAGTACACCATACTCAGAAGGAAGGCACTACCTATTAACCGCAAGTGTAACTGACGCTAGCCAAGGACAGAACTAGAGGGCCGTATGCACCCAAACCAATGGTGCCTCTAATTTTTGCAGAAGTCTTATGTTGTGCAACTTTTTTCCTGTTACAAACGTATCTGCACACTGAATGTTTGCGCAAATGAAATTGTTTCAAGATAACTCTCACACAACTTATTCCTTATGGCTAAGAAAACTCATCACCCACAGAGTCCCTTAATCCCTTCCTTCCTAGGCTACAACTCTCCTTTCCTCCCCCATTTAGTTCAGCTATAAATCAAATAAACAAAGGGAAACACAGCATTGCAGGTATAGATCAACTGGTTAAGACATACAAACGCGTTACTTACAGGTACAGAGTAAATAAATAATACATAAAACAAGCTTTGCGGGTATAGATCTACTGAAAAATCACATGCAAACTCTGTATTGAAGGTAAAGATCAAATAAATAATGCATGGAAGCTAGCATTGTGTGTTCGGATTCATTTAAACATGCGTTCTAACAAAAATGGTCTGTTTCATGTGTTAATATGAATCTCTGATATGGAGATGGCAAAATATGGATGGCAAAACCTCTGAATGTTGTTTAATTTCATTCATTCACTTTTCTGTTGTAGATGAGTTATCTCTCCCTCTCACTACCTCTGGGACAGTTGACAGTAATGAGAAGATGTTACTTTTTCTGGGGTCAGGCAGGTATAAACAAGCAATGATTAGCATTTTTGTGGTTAGCAGCATTCAGTGTCCAATAAATCTAACAGGTGCTGCTTATTAAGTATTAGCAAATGCAAACTCCCCAGGAAACAATCTACTGAAAGAGCCCCCTACCTCAGATCTTGAAAAATTTCAACCAAAACCAAAATCTTAGAGGTGCTAAGATGAGGAAAAGAAAAATAAACATTTCAGTGGTTCTGTGCACTTCAAGTTACTTGTGCTGAGAGACTGTTCCACATATCCACCAACCCCTCAGCAAAGTAAATCTTTCTTACATTAGATTAACGTACACATCTCAGGGGAAGCATAATTAATATGCACATTACAATTAACCATTTCAGTGTCTGTGAGGAAAGCTGTGGATTAATTTATCTATACAGACAAGAAAGGATTACATTATAATTTAGGGCATCATCTACTGCAAGCACTATGTGTGTCCACTACACACACCACTACACACCACTCTCCTTTCTCCTGATGTTTTTCTTGGCAGCAGCACACTATCTCAGATGCTGACCTCCCCTCTCTTGACTCCCTGTCAATATGTGCTCTACATCTGTCCAGGGAGATCAGAGGAGACCAGAGAACGCTCTATTGAACAGAAAATGTAAATTGCTGTTTTCCTCCAAAACATGTGATGTGATGACCATAGAAAAAGGTTATACTTTCACAAAACAGACATGGTTTACTGCAATTAATTTCATTTTACATATACAGTCTTTGGAAAAATTATAGATTATAATAATAGTAATTAATGATAGTAATATATGTCGAGGAGATGAGCGCTGGACTAATGAAAGATACCTCTACAATTAAACAGCAAATGTATAAATCATTTAGTGTGTTGTAGAGCTTATAGAATTAATCATATAGGAGGATCAAACACTAAGCGGTACTGATGACTACAGTTACTTTCTAGAAGACTCCTGGATTTTTGACGTAAACCAAACAGAAATAACCAGTAACCAATGACTGAGCCCTGTTGGTGGACCAAACTATTTTTTCAGTGGACTATGGATACCAGAGACAAACCTAACAGAACCAGATATTAACCAAACCTCAAGGGGACTTGATGGAAACACTACAGGGGTTTTGAACGTGAAAAAGACAATGTTTAGCAGTCCTAGACGCCCACAAAATACCTTTCCGGAAATTCCATTTACATTAAACAAATACTTTCACAATGAACTTTTGACTGACAAGAAACCCTATTACCCTGCTTCAACCCTATTATATATGGGGTGGTTGGCAAGCAGGTTAGAAGCACCATACGGCAGAGCTGTTCCAGGAGTTCCCGTAAAATAATATTACTTTTCTGTTCTGGATCTTCCTGAAGATCTGAAGCTTATTGTCATTTCT
Source organism: Spea bombifrons (assembly GCF_027358695.1). Lineage (NCBI taxonomy): Eukaryota > Metazoa > Chordata > Amphibia > Anura > Pelobatidae > Spea > Spea bombifrons. The sequence continues at coordinate 26,954,471 of NC_071099.1, read as the reverse complement.
GTGTTTCCTTGTATTAGTGTAATAAACCTGTTTGCTTACCAGATACTAGGTCATTCTCCACCAGAGAAAAACATAGAAAAAGGGCTAAGAAATATTTATTGGTACCCATCTAGATTAGTGAATGTGTGGGGCTGAACAATACAAGCCAAGATCTACCGGCTCGTCCTAAGTCGCCTTTCACCAGATCTGTAATATGAAATGGCCACAGTTTGTTTGTTGAAACTCAGTGACAAAATGAACTAGAAATAATATTCATAACGTAACAAAAATAATATAACATAAATAATTTAACGTAACATAATAAAACATAACCATACAAAATGCTTGCTCTAAAGAAATTAAACAAAAGTAGACAAAGGTATGGCACCATCAGTAAAACACCATACACAGCAGCACGGCACAACTTATTAACCACAAGCTCATAACTGATGCTTGCCAACTAGGGTGTCAATGCACCCAAACCGTGCTTAGACCTCCCGAATATAAAATAACAACCCACCAAATTTACAAAATATAAAAGAGGCCTCTCTTATACAGTGTGGATAAAAACACTTCCTCAATCACAGAACACCGGGCCACAACACAGACACGTCCTGTCCCGCAACGAGATCAGAACCCCGGTATGGGGTGAATACCCTTGAGGACCTGAAGACAATACCACTCCGTGGTATTGAACGTTTGAAACAGTGACAACCTAGTGGTGCTATCTAGTGTTGCGATAAATGGGGACCAGCGATTGAAAAGATATTTGACCTTGTTCTCCTTATGAAGGACAGCTTCAAGCCAGTCCATATGAAACAAAAATTGCAGTCGCGACAGAACCAGAGGTTGAGGATAAATCCATTGGGACAATATTGCCCGTTTTGCCACTGCGGAAAGTATGAGCAAGAGAAATTTACCCCTCGCTACAGGTGGGGGAATGTGGTCAGGGAATATACCAAAAATAGCCCATTCAACAGATATTACAAAACGAATGCCCAGAGTGTCGTTGATGTATGTTTGTAGGGCATCCCAAAATGGGGCAATAGAGCTGCAAGACCACAAGCCATGCAGAAGATCGGCCTCAGGTAATTGACATTTTAAGCAACGAGAGTGATCCACGAAGCCCATTAAAAACCGAAGTTTAGGGGTGACATACGCTCTATGCACAATCTTAAGGAACATTTCACTATAGTCCCTAGAAACCAGGACTTT